>NC_051178.1:228327254-228334556 GCF_013339695.2 Rhipicephalus sanguineus
ACAATATGCATTACGTAACTAGTGGGTCGTTTAAAGCTTCCAACCCATTACAAAGGGCGCAACCATGATTATTCATCGTCATCAACCGCCGCATCAACAAACTGCACATAATCGCTTACATATGGTACCTCGCTTCTCCGCAGAACAACGAATAATGTCGTGCTGGGTGCTTCCCAACTTCCCAAAAATTACGCTTTGTGGCGTAGTGGGTACGTTGCTAATGTACCTGTATTAGTAGCCACAGGAGAGTTTATAACGGGCTCTAGAAATGCCGCTCTTCCAGCTTTCGCTGTGACTGTGCTGCGCTTTCCGCGCAGGCCTGGCGTTTTTTTGTCTTTCTTTGTGGCTACGTATTCGGGCGGGCACATGTGTACGCCGCTAACGAACAATGGATCGAGAAGGCATTGATAAGGGAGGGCAATTAACGCCAGCGCCCGGCGACGAGATTGCGATAGATGAAGAGGAAGTTGTGCGATACCGTATTTTACCAGTTGGGATCTTTTTCCTCCTTCTTTATCTCAGTCTTTTTTTTTTCGTTTCGTAGGTAGTGCTGAGATGTTTATATCGGAGGTGCTGCAACGCTCCAGCCTTTGAAATGTTAGTCCTCAAACGAGTAAGGCAGATATTTGATGCGTAAAATAGCGAAAAGAAGAATGGTTATCTTATTAATCTCCGTAGGACGCAAAGTCCTGCTCAGCTTGATTATCCTTTGGACAGGCTTTCTTGGCAGATAATTTTTAAAAAATATTTATGTGTATAAAAATATTGGGTTATTGTAAACTGTATGTTAGGGCTGTTACCACAACTTTTTAATTCCTTTTAGACACTTGTAGATATTTACATGTCAATAGTTGCGCAGTAGTGTTTTGAGGTGCCTGCATGTACTGCAGCATCGCGAATTTGCACTAAGGCATAGTTTCCTTAAAGCGAAACATTAACTCAATGTACCTGAAGCAAACTTAGTCAAATGCATACTGTCCGCAGTAGCTATCATTTACAATTTCTAAGTCTTAAATTTAGCTTATCAATTAGATTCTTAAGGATGCAGAATATAATTATGCTTTTAAAGCAACACACTTTTCATACGCCGCTGTCATCCACAAATACGATTTTTGACGCGTTTGTAGTGAGAGTATTACAGTGGAACTGAGCGAATAAGGAATTAAAAAGGGACAAGCATTGACCTGCTACTAGATTATTCTTTCCACAAGTGAAAAGCGCTCGTATCATTGTAGCGTACGTATATGATTACTATGGCAGTTCATTGCAGCTCTTCAGTAAGCATCGACGCGTCTTTGCAACGTTGAGCTGCCATAAAATTAGCGATTTCTTTGCAAAACAATTGCCGTTTACAATTGCTAAGCATTTCGCAAAGACTCCCCAACTGATAATGAGAAACTTAGAGGAAATAGATTGAAAAACAACAAAGAGCAAAGATGTGTGTTTATTCGTGGCACTGTTTTTTCTCCTGTCCTTTTTTTTCGTTTACCTAATGTTTCGCCGCAGCCCACTAATTAAAGTCGGCGCAATTAAAGTTGGAAATCTATTGCTTGGCCTCGAAGCAACATGCGCGGTGGTACTAAGTATTAAAATCCAAAGACCGTAACGGGTCGCGCACTCAGCCAGGAAAACGGGCAATGAGAGCAAATCGAGATGCTTAGGCGTTACATTGGCGCAGTGCAGATTAAATTGGCATCTGTGAGAATTGCGGGTGAGTCGATGTGCGTGAGCGTCTGTTCTGCAACCCACTGAGTTGTGTGAGGACGAATATCCATGTCACAATTTAACAGCGACTTAGGCGGGAAACAGCGGAGCCCTGGCTCTTTCCTACCAGGCGCTTTCATTATATTCGATCGTTTCTTTCCCTTCACACCAATCTACTATATGCTTCTTTTCTTTCTTTCTATTTTTATTACACTAGCTTTTGCGTCCGCCACTGCACTCGGCTACGACTGTAGAGGGCAGAAACGGCGCACGCCATCTGCCCTACAGCGCTGCCACCGGACCCTAACCGCTGGTATGCAGCGTAAAACTGATCCTGCGTCTTCAATCTTCTTGATTACACGTCTCTACAGGCGCTGCCATTGCTTTAGGCTAGCAACGTACTACGACTACAACCACGGGATAATGTGTGAGTGCTTATTAATGCGCGCACAGGATACGAGTAGAGAAAATATGAAGCACGTTTCCGGCGTCCAAACGTAGTCGGCTGCTGCGCATTGACAAAAAAAGATGACGTGCGACATACGAATCGTGGCTGTAGTTGACAGGGAAACGAGGAAAAGAATTATTATCAAAGTTGTCAATAAAGGAGCCGACTATGTGCGGTTGCTTAAAGTCACAGTGCGTTTTTCGGCGTTAGCTTGTTTGCGCCTCTGCACATTGCTTCGAAATGTCATTACATATATAGCATACAATTTGTTGTTATAAAAAATCTTGTAGATTGATATACTGAACAAGCCTCGTAAATTCCTTTATAAAAGAGCAGGATGAGGAATGAAAACTATATAAAATATAAAAGAGCAGAAAGAGATTTTCGTTCATCAATAACTTAGGCTGTACATGAGAAAACTTTTGCCTGTTGTGCGTGTGCGTGAGCTTCACAATGTTTGAGTAATGACAAAGCAGCAGTTTAATTAGAATTGCGTTGCATAGCTGGCTTGATCCTGCGGTTTTCAAGTCGTTTTTCAGATTAAGAGCCTACCTTGAAAGATTGATTAGGCCAGAAATTGGTTAGGAAAACGCCAGTGCCAAATATTGCTCAATGTTTAAAGGTAGCTGTCTTGCTTATTTAAATTTTACAGAGTGTTTCATATATAAATCATCCGTTACACGTAGCAGTGCAAACGAAGCTAATACTTTTCAATACAAGGTCAAGTTTTTTCACAAATTATTGCTATTGCTCGCCACACGTCACTTTCTTGAAGAAAAAAAAAAGAGACCGCTTTATCCCATAAATATTTACGCGCGGCAAAATTTAGTGCAATGATGACTAATGAATGAAACCTTCATTTTGATTGATAGTTCAATATTTCTTGTCACTGTAATGTTTAAAGACCCAACCAAATATACATACGAAAACAGACACATGTCGCTTGTATAAAAAACTATACAGGAAGGCGAGAGTTAGGGCTTTGAGCCACTAAAGCTTCACGATCTACTGAGCGCTTACTAGAAGGGAGGAAGAAAGGTTAATTGCCAATACTATAACAACACTATCGCTGTAGCTTTTTACAGCTTCCAAGTTTTTGAATGGCCAACGCAACGTACTGTGCTTACTACCCAAATTTGAAAGAGCAAATGTCAAGATTGCTCAACATTTTGGAGCCGTAGCCAAAAAGCTAGCATCGTGTGGTGCACTGAAGTTGGGTCTACTTAACGGTTTTATTCTTTTCCTCTGGTATTGTGTAAGTGACTGGTTGGTCGTGTGATTTTCGGTATTTTTGTTCAATCGTAGAAGAGTGACTTTTACAAATGCGGGGATAATAAATTGCTCATTCGCTTAATATTTTGAAGTTGGCTTTGCCTTAGTAGCCATGTTAGTGTGGCAGAGTACGCTTTACAGGGCGAAAGTTTGAATAGGGTTCGATAGGAAGCATTTTAAGAAATTGGGTGAGGTTTCATCTTTAATAGAAGCAGCACAAGACCCTGGGTACCTCGGCGGACCTGGGTACCTCGGCGGAACGAAGACTCTGAACAAGCTCATGCTGTTATCTGTTCACGCCGAAGCGAAAAGGCCGGGAACATCTGGGGAGCACTACCGATTATCGGTTTTTGCCCCCCTTTCTTCGATTCCTTCACATTCTCCTGGAAATGCTTTCATTAAATTTACGCGCGATTGTTGCATGGAATAAAATAAAATCTCCTCTGCGCCACATTTCTATCAGTGCGAAATCTGTGTTTTCGGAAATGCTACATTGCTGCGTTTTCGTGTTCACCTCCTGCGCGTTATCTTCTCCTTTATAAAAATGCAAGAACATTCTGATCCGTCTCTTACGTTGTAAAACAAGAATGGCAAGAGCTCTTAGAAAGTGAGAAGCAACAGGAAACGAGAGGTGAGCTGGCGTAATCGGGAAACGACAAGAAAGAAAGGGCACGAAAAAAACAAAACAAGGAAGTCAGGAAGGAAGCAACGCGCGTAGCAGGAAAACATTGAAAAGGAGGCACGCGAGGCGAGAAAGTTTGAACGACGTAGTGCGGTTGGAATCTGCCATTTCGCGTGCCGAGCCCACATCACCGAGCAAGCGCGCAACGCCGCTGTGCGCGCGTCATTGATCGCAGCCCAGCGACGCCCTGGTTTCGCGTTCGATCGGCGATTATCTTCTCGGCAACTCAGGTTCTCGTCCTATCCCTCTGTATTTTCTGCACCACGTCGTTTGCCCGCAATGGCAGCAGCACTTTTTATTTTCCTCGCACGGAGCTGGGCATTGTGTCTCGCAACGATCTCTATACTGCACAACCCGCCAGTAGTGAACCAGGTGATCTTCTCTTTCTAACTTTTAACTTCTCTTCATTGTTTTGAGGTTACACGTTTCTTCCAGTAGTACTGTGGAAGAAAATACAATCTTGCTCTTACCCCCATGGCCTATCTCTCCTTTCCTTTTTTTTTCTTCCTTTAACAACCCATCGTTTCTGAAATTTTCCTCTTCGATTTCAGAGCTTCATCAAAAATTGAGTTACCTCGGTTCATTTCTCTCCCTCACAATAGCACCTCCTTGTTTTATTTTCTTCTTTAAGCAGCTAAAATTCATACGTCATGAAGAGGATCGTGCAGGTCTTTGTTTTCTGACGATATCTTCGTTCTTCCTGACCTAAACAAGGTAAAAAACGGCGTAAGCTGTATCGACTGGCAGGAACCGAAAGAATGAGAAATACAGCTGTTTCTGCACTCCTCGCAGGAAAAGCTGCCCTGTTTTATCTTGCTCTTGTTACCGTAGTTTGAAATTCTTGCCGTAGTCAAGCTGCGGCGTGTTTAATCCAGTTTAAGCAATGACATGCATATTGAGTCGTAGGTCATTAACATAGTGGAGATTTTTATCCTGTCCGTAATTGTACTTATGTCTAAGAGTACTAGGTTACTGAAGACGTTTGCTTGATCGACCACTTTATCTCTATCATGTCAAGACGCAGGGAGGACAATGACGTACTAATAGTTGTGCTCAGAAGTTCTTTCAAAATTTCATTCGTCCAGAGTGCGAAAGTAGGTCAAGAATACAATGATTCAAAACATAACACACATGGCAGTACTTCGAGCATACAATAAAAAAGTTCGTTCACTGTGAATTTACATAGCGACACATCAGACATACAACATAAAGTAAGTTCACAGTACAGTCCTGTCATATATAGTAAAGCTGCTGTATAGTAAGCTGCGGTAGTAAATGCTGCTGTCATATATAATAAAAGTTATGCGTCTTATAAAGGGCCCGCCACGTTGGTCTAGTGGTTACGGCGCTCGACTGCTGACCCGAAGGTCGCTTGATCGAATCCCGGCCGGGGCGGCCGCATTTTAGATGGAGGCGAAAATGCTTAAGGCCCGTGTACTTAGATTTAGGCGCACGTTAAAGAACCCCAGGCGGTCGAAATTTCCGGGGCCCTCCACTACGGCGTCTCCCATAATGATATCTTGGTTTTGGGTCGTTAAACCCCAACAATTATATTATTATTATTATTATTATTATATTATTATATTATTATTATTATTATTATTATTATTATTATTATTATTATTATTATTATTATTATTATTATTATTAATATATCCAAAATCTTTGAGCTTGCTCTTCACAAAATATTGTCTTTTGATGTAAAAAATTCATTGATTGTGAATCAGCATGGGTTTCTCGCTGGCCGCTCACTGTCACTAATCTTGCCAGTTTCATGATGCAAGTCTCCACGCCTATTTCGCAGAGAGGACAGGTTGACGCTATTTACTGTGACCTTAGCGAAGCTTTGATGTTGTCACCATATCGCTGCTTGTGGATAAACTTGCACACTTTGATGTTGATTCTTCAATTGTGAATCTCCTCCATAGCTATCTTCTTGATAGATTATGTTACGTTGCCGTTAATGGCCAAACGTCCTCTTTGTATAAAGCTACTAGTGGGGTTCCTCAAGGGTCGGTACTGGGCCCACTCCTCTTTTTAATTTATGTTAATGATGTTTCTTCTGTCATTCGGAATTCTTCTTTCCTTTTGTATGCCGATGACATAAAGATATTTAAGGAAATTCATTCAGTTATCGATTTCGCTTGCTGCAATCTGATTTGTGTTCTTTTCTGAATGGTGCAGGAGCAATACCCTCTCCCAAATATTTCAAAAACCAAGGTAAGAATTTCACTCGAAAAACATCTAGTGTGCCATTTTTATATTCTGTCAATTCTGTGTCGTTGTGTAAGTATTTGAGGGGGATCAATGATCTAGGTGTTCTTTTTGATAGCACCTTACACTTTTCTGCTCACGCTAAGCGTGTTGCTTTGCGGGGTCTTCGCACCCTAGGCTGTGTTGCAGAATGTCTAGAGAATCCGTTCTCCTGTGCCCTTCCGAAAATTGTACACCGCGCTATGTCTTCTCAACTAGAGTATGCATCTGTGATCTGGAATGGCATTCCTAATTCCAGCAGCAACGCCATTGAGCGAGTCCAGAAAAAATTCCTAAGCATTTACACCACGTTTTCGCTAGAAATGACTCTGGATCTCGTTCTAACGCTGCTGGATTATTATCATTGCCATCACTTTGCTGCCGACGAAATCGCGCTGATCTGTTAGTTCTTTACAGCTTGTGCATGTGTCATATCCTGCCCTGTATGCTCAACTGTCTTAATTTTCCGAATTCCACGTAACTGACCAGAGAGAATAGACCTTTCATGTAACCGCCTGCCTCTGTGAACATCTCGACCATTGGCAGGATACAACGTCTTTACAATGCTACTTTTTGGAGCTCGATGTTTTTCACAGCTCCCAGTCGTTGTTCTGCTCCGAGCTTTGCACTGTATTACATAGCTCGTACACTGTTGATATTTTTGTTTCTGCCTGCGCATAGTTGTATATGTGCAATTTTATAACGTTTTTTATCCCTTGATATTTTTATTATGAATGTTTCCTTTGTTTTTTTTGTTGTTTTTTTTCGTGCGCCAGTACAAAGACTTTACGGTTGTTCCTGGCACATTAAATAAACGTTTGATTGATTGATGATTGATTATTATTATTATTATTATTAGTCTTATAAAGGAGCAAAACCCACGCAAATATGAAATGTTCAAATTTGTGCCTTGTCTCCTGTTACCCTTCTATATAGCTGCCAT
>NC_051178.1:228334656-228419202 GCF_013339695.2 Rhipicephalus sanguineus
GACCTTAGCGAAGCTTTTGATGTTGTCAGCCATTCGCTGCTTGTGGATAACTTGCACACTTTGATGTTGATTCTTCAATTGTGAATCTCCTCCATAGCATCTTCTTGATAGATTATGTTACGTTGCCGTTAATGGCCAAACGTCCTCTTTGTATAAAGCTACTAGTGGGGTTCCTCAAGGGTCGGTACTGGCCCACTCCTCTTTTTAATTTATGTTAATGATGTTTCTTCTGTCATTCGGAATTTCTTCTTTCCTTTTGTATGCCGATGACATAAAGATATTTAGGAAATTCATCAGTTATCGATTGTCGCTTGCTGCAATCTGATTTGTGTTCTTTTTCTGAATGGTGCAGGAGCAATACTCTCCCTAAATATTTCAAAAACCAAGGTAATGATTTCACTCGAAAACATCTAGTGTGCCATTTTTATATTCTGTCAATTTCTGTGTCGTTGTTATGGGTAATGTGAGATCAATGATCTAGGGTTCTTTTTGATAGCACCTTACACTTTTCTGCTCACGCTAAGCGTGTTGCTTGCGGGGTCTTCGCACCCTAGCTGTGTTTGCAGAATGTCTAGAGAATTCCGTTCTCCTGTGCCCTTCCGAAAATTGTACACCGCGCTATGTCTTCCTCAACTAGAGTATGCTCTGTGATCTGGAATGGCATGTCCTAATTCCAGCAGCAACGCCATTTGAGCGAGTCCAGGAAAAATTCCTAAGCATTTACACCCATCGTTTCGCTAGAAATGACTCTGGATCGCGTTCTAACGCTGCTGGATTATTATCATTGCCATCACTTTGCTGCCGACGAAATCGCGCTGATCTGTTATTTCTTTACAAGCTTGTGCATGGTGTCATATCCTGCCCTGTCTGCTCAACTGTCTTAATTTCCGAATTCCACGTAAGCTGACCAGAGAGAATAGACCTTTTCATGTAACCGCCGCCTCTGTGAACATCGACCATTGGCAGGATACAACGTCTTTACAATGCTTACTTTTTGGAGCTATCGCTGTTTTCACAGCTCCCAAGTCGTGTTCTGCTCCGACTTTGCACTGTACTTAATAGCCTCGTACACTGTGCTATTTTTGTTTCTGCCTGCGCCATAGTTGTATATGTGCAATTTTATAACGTTTTTTTATCCTTGATATTTTATTATGAATGTTTCCTTTGTTTTTTTTGTTGTTTTTGTTCGTGCGCCAGTACAAAGACCTTACGGTTGTTCTGGGCACATTAAATAACACGTTTGATTGATTGATTGATGATTATTATTATTATTATTATTAGTCTATAAAGGAGCCAAACCCACGCACATAGGAAATTGTCAAATTTGGGGCTTGTCTCCTGTTACCCTTCTATATAGCTGCCATCCGTGACAGCATGATGAAACCCCCTTCTCCCCCCCCCCTCGCATCCCCCCCCACCCCCCCCCCCCCGCCTTCCCCAGGACACCAAGAACTATAGGTCGAGCAATTCCCATCTCCACAGTTCCGGGTGCGAGCAACGAGTTGATACAAACCCGCAAGAGGAACTTCCGCCGGAAGCATGTCGAAAGCGCGGTTGAGTGGAGGCTGTAGATGCACTTGGCGATTGCATCCGAGTCTGCGTGACTTCATTAGGGATGTTTGTACGCCCACATCCATCCGCCTGTTGTTCCTTCTTTTTTTTTCCTGCTCATCTTATCTGCTGCACCCAGTACCATGCACAGCTAACTTCCGACTTTCGCCTGCCACTTTGTGTCGCCAGAAGGTTCCGCGCACAGTCTGCTCTCCCGGCGGACGTCAGACATATCTTGCAATCATTGAATGTACCGCCATAGAAAGGAGCGCCTTTCTATGACTTGAAGAAAAAGTATGAGATACGCTGGAAGCACATAGCCTGTCGAAGACTTTTATATCCACCTTCTACATAAAGTTTTGCGACGCTTCCACGCAAGCCTACATTGATTACTCATTCGTGTACGTAGTACCCTCCCATTTTATGCATCTGGGGCCACTCCGAGGAAAGATTTATGTCCGCGTATATCCGCATTATTCTTGGATAGAAATCATTTCTTGGGAGTGCTCCCAAATGCATATAAAAAAGAGGAGCACGTACGTGAGAAAGTAATCAAGATGTTCCTATATTAAGTTATCGTACACGTTAGTACAGTCTTGTCGGCAAGCTGGTGGCTTCGACATGATTAAAGGTCTGATAAGATTAAGTCGGTCATTACGTGTAGGACTTCTGCGTTATGGTACAACGGCTTTATATGTATGTCGAAATCCGGAAACCCTCATTAGGCTTCCGAGACGTAATATACGATGAAGTACGACTCTAATGCACCGCTAAAAGATGTCCGGCATCTACAATGCTAGAGTACGCCGCATTGGCTAAGGCTGCCCATATTAACCGAAACACATCACGAGTATATTTTCAATCGAAGCTCTTAACATGACTGGTACTTTGGTCTACCGCCACCAAGGGGGGGGGATCGGAGATCTCTGTTCGTTCCGAGTTCGTTCTGGCGGTGTTACGTCACAAAAGTGGGCGGTCCGCAGCTCTCTTCCGCCGAGAGGAAGAGGACAGCCAATCGTCAAGCGGTGAGCGGCGAGCTTTCCGGAAGTAGACGCGCATCGTTTGTCCTCGGCAAAGGGACCGAATATTTCAAAACGAAGTGTTTCTCGCCTTCTAATAAATACAGTTTTTATACGAAAAGATATTGTTTTTCTTTTCAAGCTCAAGCAGTTTCTGAAACAGCAATAGCTTTGAGTGCTGATATTTATTGGTGTTAGTTTTTCTAACGTGCTTGCTATGTTAAGTCGCGCACGCGAAAAAAAAAGAGAAAAGTAGCGGTTGGCGCAGTTTTTCAAAATGTCGTCCCACCGGCATGTCTGGCTTGGCTCCCGGGTGTCGGATCGTCAAAGGGAGCTTCTGCTGGCTTTTATAAAAGAGCACCCACAGATAGCTACGCCGTCGCGCACGCTGGGGCCGTCGTTCACGAGTGAGGACCGGGACGACACGTGGCAAGAGCTGCGCTTTTGAACTAAGAAGTCCCTGCGCGTAAGACCACAGCCCAGTGGCAGGCCCGTTCATTTCGTTCGCACTGTTCGTTTCGAGAACCGAAAGCGACGCCGCACTCGTTCATGGCTTCAAACGCATCTCGCACCTCCAACCGCAAGAGAAGCACACGTCGCAAGCGCCATTTTCTGAAAATCAGCTGTTGCGGCAGCCGCAACCGCCGCATCATGCCGTGCGAAGCCGTTTCTTCGCTCGAGAGAACGCGTGCGAACGGCCTCGCGATCCGTTCGTTTGTAGCAGACGACATGCTCGTTATGACGCGGTATGACGTCACCAAAAAATAAAAGATCAAGCAAAAAGAAAAAATGGCTACGCCCCTCAGAGACGTTGTTTTTTCCTGCTTCGTCTAATCGCGTGCGCCGCCAGAATCGGTGCAGAACGAACGGCGCAGAACAGAGATCTCCGATCACCCTACTCGTTATGACGCGATATGACGTCACCAAAAAAGAAAATATCAAGCAAAAAAAAAAGAAATGACGACACCCCCCGGCCTTGAGTGGCATCTCCCGCTTCAGCCAATCAGCGCGCTTGTTCTTCCCCAGGAGAATGAACAAGCGGAACGAACAGATCTCCGATCGCCCCCCAAGTTGCCCAACATCTATTTACCTAGGCTCGTAGAAACACCAGTTCACATTAACTCCGCACTGCTTTAATCGTTGCTTCTTTCCGATAAGTAGATAATTCATGCATAATACACAGATATTGCGAAACGTGTGCTTGGTAATTAGAGAGCGGTGGTTGCCCATGTATATCCATCACTGCGGAAACTTTCTTTAGAATGTTCACAGCAACCGATTTCACCAGTATTAGTTGCGACATATCGTGTGAATCACAGAGAAACATTCCTAAGCTATTCTTGATCCATCACATAACTAATATCTTATTTTTCAAACGTACACGATCACGTTTCTTCCTTTCTTTGACTGTACTTGAGTGACTTCACACATTTTAAAAGGCTCAGCGGTCGTGTTTCTTTTTCTCTAAATCCCCACTATAAACTACCGCCGTGTTCTCTTGTAGCATAGGGAGAAAATGCTGTACGAATTCCCATTGGCCAACCATTCGTTCTTGTTGTTTTCTTCTACTTCCTTTTGCTTATTGAACTGAGTTCAACGGCCCCGCATTTCGCGCTGGAATGGTAAGACACATTGGTTTCTCGTTTCGCAGCTAGCAGCAGTAATGTCTTTTCTCGTGCTTCAGAAGTTACACGGACGGTGCAGAAAGCGAACGGTGTATTCCACACCAGAAAAATAACTCTAAAAGAAACCAAACAACGAACAGCAGTAGATCCAACAAGCAAACGTACTCGACGTGTGTTTGGTTTCGTGAACAGTCTTCCCGTCGCTTGCTCAACCTTCTTCTTCTCGTATACTGACGACATCGCTTTGCGCTCCCGCTTTAAAACCGGAGCTCAGCTGTTCTCCCCCGCGTCACATTCACTCGCGAGCAGGCTTCGGAGTGTTCCGCCTTTCGAAGAACCCCGCGCACGCGCTCGATCGTTTTGAGCGATACACTTCCTCGGTATACACGGATACACAAGCTTAGCACGCAGTCAGTTTCCCATTCTTATTCCGAGGTCGTCACGCGCTCATGTAAAAAAGAAATACAAAATCGGAAACGGAATTGTTTCTCGAAAAAGGAAGACGTCGCCAACGTAGCGAGCTCACAATACAGGATAGACGAGGCGATGCGAGACATTGGCATACAGAGGAGGCAAGCGGGTCGGCAAGAAGCGAAGCTCTTCTGTCAACAATGTACTAGCAAGAGAAGCTGCAGCTCTGGGAGTTGCAGACGACCGCTCAGTGCATTCACTTCTGACTCGACTGTGCTTACGATCACATAAGCCGCAGCGGACACACGCGTCAGACACGAAAAGGGCGACTCGCCTCCCTGCGGTAAAGACGGTGACGAAGCATTCGTGTGCAACTATTTTTTTGCTTTGAGAGCTTAGCTTATTACTTCGCCAATGAAAGCAGCTCTCTTGTTTCTTAAAACTCCTGACCTGGCGTTGTTGGTCTTCGCTTCTGGCTCTTTGTCCTCGCTGCCTACCATGCCAATGCTTCGATGATTGTCCCCATGACTGAATTTTTGTCTTAGCTGCTTTTCGGTCCATCATGTTGCCTAAATAAAGTTCACCGATAGCTTTGTTCATTCGGTACCAACAATCGGAAAATATTTCGACAATTTTATCTTATTCTTCTCTTCTCGATCGATACGGGTGGACCGGATGATGTGAGATGAAAGGCGATCGATCGACGCTTATTTCGCGTAATTTCCTATTCTTGAAACATGATAGTGACAGAGACTCGTGAAAGTAGTTCAGGGTGGAGCTTCGGCTGCCACCCTGTTCGTGTACGCTGTTGGTCGATCTTGATTAGCGCATCTCTGTCGCGGTCTCGGCTATAAATGTTAGACACTGCATTCTCATGATTATTGCTTCGTTTTGGCAATATTATCATAATATATTGGTTATGAGAATAAATTTTTATCCCCATTTTTTATGAAAATTCTTTCCACGCTCAAAAAAGACTGCCGAATTCGCCGAGCACAAAGGTTGTGCCTACGCAAAAACGTTTGTTTCCAGTATGCACTAGAAAAGACCCGTCGGTATATAATTTCATTGTTCACTTTTTTAAGTTGTTAGTTTCACTACCTGGAGCCGCTTCTGAGGTATGTTACGCCACCGTTCTCTGCAAGCTAGAATAGTATGTCTAGCCGCATTGTAAGGCATTAACTAACTAGTTCTCTGAAGCGCACCTACATTTGATGATATTCGCGTACCTCAAATCTTTGAACCTATTTGTTGAATCATTGTTAACCTCCGGCATTCATAGGAAAGAAATAAAAACTTTCCCTCGTAAAAGTCACAGCCTGACCGTCTGGTAATAGCAGCAGCGTCTCGCCTCCAACAAATCCCGAGATCCCTTTCGTTTTCTCCTACACGGTCCGTTTGTTTCGCGCGCCGATAGTGAGAGTCTCTTTTTGTCTGTCGCCCTATTCTCTCCGTTGCCTGCTTTTATATATGGCCCCTGCATCACAAACGACTCCTGTCGCGCATACGGTCTACGATCCCGACACCGCGAGCCTACACCGTACAACAGGCACACCGTGCAATAAGCGCGCGCCATCCCAGCGTGCAACACGGCCAGGAGCGCCAACACAGCTTCCTCGTAACAAATAAGAGAAAGAAGAAACGGTGGCGATCGAATTCGATCGGATCGCTGCTAAACAAGGCCTGCGGCATTCCTCCTTGTCGACGTGGATAGCCCAGTGAGGAGAGAAATGGCCGAGAGAGTCGGCCGCTGTCCGCTCTTCCTCCCGCAACTCCTGGCGAGCCATCGCCCGCGGTTCTCCTCGTATTCTGATCTCGTCCGGTTCATTTGCGCGAAACGCTCTCCGCGGCCGAGGGCCTTAGCCTGGCCACACCTCCGCTTCGGTGCAAGCAGCCGCAGCAACAGCAAAATAACGCCTCGAGATCGGAAAGACGTTGGAGAACCTCGTCGTTCCCGTTGCCTTTGGACTTAAGCGTGCTATCGGTTGCCGAATAGAGAGGTGACCTTCTACAGGCAAACCAACAACAATGATGCGCTGTATCTCTCTCTTTTTTTTTTAATACTTCGTCTTTTTTTTTGTTCTAAGCTAACTTGGACACCCCTTGAATGCTATTTCACCGTGCCTTTCTTTTATGTTCGGCTTGATTCAGTAGCGTCGCCATTATTGCAATGCTCGCGGCGTGCCTCGACAAAAAGCTCGGCGTCCTGCGTATCGTCTCAGAGGGCATAAGTAGGCACAAAAAAGAGATGCAGGAAGGAAACAAATGAAAGGTGCGTGCATCTTGTTCGCTATTTCTTTAGATCCCTTGAGATTCGGAAAACACAAAGCACTGACTGAATTCTCGCCCCTGCGCTTCGTTTGTGCTTGACAACAATGTGCCTTTTAAAGACGCCTCTTTGAGAGGGGTCACGCGGGTTTTAGTTTGTATATTCCTGAAGAGAACGTGTGTTTTAACGGAATGAACTCCTCGGTTACATGCAAGGTCGATCGATCGTGGCTGATTTAAGGTGATTTCTACAAAAGCATATTCAAGGTTTCAGGTGTTCCAGCATCCAATGACTGTTGCAGTCATTGTAAAAGAAAAAAAAAAAGGTACTGCTCCATGGTGCCTCAGTCAAACCACAAAAGATTGCTGTCAAGCTGGATATATAGTATAAGCGGGGGTTTCCCTTCTCCTTCTTAATGTTTGGATAGCTAGCTGTAAAACGATAAGAAAGTGGGCTACGTCAGAGCTGGCTATCCAGAAAACAAATGGTCGTCACTTTAGTAATAGTGATAAAAAGATAAGAAAATAGCGGCATGGCACTAACACCTTCTTTGCCATCATGGCACATATCGTACAGGAAAACGGTAGTAATGCCGAGTTCTCTCGCAAAAATAAAAACAAGAAGAAATCAGACAGAGATCTGAGCTTTAAAGACGTTTCATTTGGATTGAACAGTCCCTCGACGCAAACGTCCACGTAAAAGCTGCTGGATTCTGGGTGAGAAAAATAAGGGCACGCGGGCTAATTTAGAGACATTCATAACAAAGTTCTGAATGCGTAACTGTTTTAAACATAGGGTACAGAGCTGATACATTTGCTATGCAGCCGACACACCGACGTGCGCATGGTTGTTGTCAAAAAGTTTCACTCAGGTAATGCACGACAGGCCCAGTCGTTACAGCCTGCATTGGGCCCCAGTCACACTTCGATTACATCACACAAATGCAAATAATTTAAGGGACTCTGTTTCCAGCTATTTAGGCCGCAGCTCATATAGCGAACTCGTCGTTAACGGACTGACTTCAAAAGGCTTCTAAGTATGGTCGTGTATACATATTGACGTACGATAGGCAATTACTCTTTGCTTTCCAGTAACAAATAAGGGCCCGAAGTTTATGCGCGCACTGAGGGATCGAACTGGGCAAAGCCTTTCTGTAAGGCATACCCATTATAGCCTGGTAAACAATGCCATTCGCTTTGCTGCTCTCCTGCCCTGTTATCTTTCTTGTTCATGTAAATTTTTTGGTCCTCTGCTTTGCGAGCATTGTACACGCCTGTGCATGCCGACGATACAGTTAATTAATGAACAACCGCGACTGTTGCAGGTCTAATGAGGCCACCGCGCAACACTATTGCAACCTGCAGCCTGTCCAATTTTAAGCAGGCCACTGCAGCGTCGTTACTTAGAGGGACAATTACCATACGTAACAAACAATATATCGAGCGTTCTGGTCCATCTAGCTTCATCGACGGCGTGGTACTTATACGCCATTATGGCCTACGTGGCTGGAGAGGCAGAAGTGATTCGCTCAACTTTCTACATCTTTTTTTTACTCCCTCTTTTCGGCATATTTTGTGCCTGCTGTAGATCCCAATGTTTTTTTCATCGATTAATTGTTCGGACAGCGTCAGTCTTTCAACTTCGCAAAGGCGTTCGTATGTTGCGAGTTGCATCTAGGAACAGCACAATTCGTGTGATTTTGAGTTATAGCGATATTAAAGAAATACTCTTCCTGGAAGTTCATCCGCCTTAGTTTTGTAGAAAAACACACTTCGCGTGTTCGTCGGCAAGACGAAATCACCATACGCTCAGTCCGTGCAACAGGTACCGGATGTTCTGTGTCCAGTACTTGTAAGCCTGACTCGACTACCTTTACCATTACTAGGCTATGTAGAGGGGAACGTGATACGCCCGAGAACCCAGCTGCGTCCAGAATGTCTAGTTGTCAAGATACAAACGTGCATGGAACGCAGCGGGGTTGTTTAAGCTCACGCGATTTTTTTGGTATGCTCACTTCTTTCTATCTTCCTATTTTTCATCCCTTAATATCATTCCCCCAGCGTAGGATAGCAAGCGGGACGGCCGTCTGGTCGACCTTTGTGCCTTTTCTTCCTCTTCATCCTCCTCCACAGTGCAGAACATATTCACTGAAGAACATAGGCGTGCGCAGGGTTCTCCATTAGGGGGGCAAAGGTTCGTCGCAGCGCCCCCCCCCCCACCCTACTAAGTCAATGTATGGGGCAGATTTCGCCCCCCCCCCCTTCTTAGGTAACTAGAAGGGTCAATGTACGGGGAGATTTTGCGCCCCCCTCTTTGGTGATTAGGGGGGGGCGCCCCCCCCCCCCCCCTGTGCGCACGCCTATGCTGAAGAACCAAACAAACAAAGCACACGTGCCCGTATCCTACAAGCGGTTTATGGACTAAATGACTGAATGCTGCGAAGACGACACAAGAATGAATGATCAAGAGCATGTGACTGTAGTTTGTTAAAAACTTCTACAGAATTCATGAAGAACGTGCGTAGATCATTGAGAATAGAACGGTCACGATGTGCACATAAAGGCATCGTGGTAACACTTTCGTCATATTTGCTGCTCACATAATGGCGTTCGCATCTTCTCGACATTTTGCAAGCGCAAGAAGAGCTCCGAACAGAAAAAAAAACTCGAACTTAAGCCTACTTACACCTTTTTAGACACATTTCTTTGTATTTTGCTGAACATCAATAAACACAGCCTCTTTTCCTACCTTGATTGTCGTCTCCGCGTACCTGAGAAAAGAAGTCTACGATTAACGTAGCGATGGGCTCTGCACACGCCTTTGCGGAATGTCTAAAAACAGTTATAGACGCTGGCATGGATAGTAGTAGTTCCTTCAAGCATCCGTGTACCGCAGTACGTCCGCAGTATTCTGGCCGAGTGTCTTGTACGGTCCGCATTGCACAGTGATCTGGTTCGCATTTGTTCACAACCATGAGTGAACGCCTTTTCTACTACCTGTTCTTTTCTTAGCAGCTTCAGTTCGACTAAGGCTGTTTGAACTTACTATGAGGCAAACGAATCCGAAAAAAAAAAGAAAATCTTTGCAACCCTAAGTCAAACGACTGCACCATTTACTCCGGTAAACTTTCTAACTGCTCCCCTTTCGTACAAGAACGAACAGCTTTGTACCGGCATCCCCAAGTTTCAATTTCAACCTAAGCCTCAGTCCACGCAGGTGCGGCCACACTTCCCAATTAAAACTGCCGGCGCGCCGACGGAACAAAATCTCTGGGAAGGACCACGATTCTTTTAACCCCAAAACCCGGAAGTGGCCTCGTGAGTTGGGCCTAATTCCTTCCGCAGAAAACACTTTCACGCAGACACCCGAGGTAATGGTTTTCACGACACCGCCGTCTTTGAGAAACCCCGGCACCTTCCCGACAGCTTCCCACTCGCAGCAGCCGCCAAGAGCACTGCGTCGTTCGCCCGCCGAACGCAATTTCGGTCAGGCTGCTCTTCCTTTAGTTTCGTGGTTTTGCTTTCTCCCGCTCGTGTTTCCGTCTGGCCGCCTCTGTTGCACAATCTGGTAGCGCAATATACGCATGTTTTTTTTCTCCATCCTTATTTATATAGTTTTTCTTATCCCGGGATTTCCATTCCTCGTCTTCGTCGATCTCCATGAAATGAAGGGAGCCCGGAAATTCTTGCCGGTGGTCCGGTCGAAAGGCATTCTGCATTGCAAAGCAGCGGCGAAGGCCTTTTTCTAGCGACCACGACCGAAGTTCCCGCGATGCTACGATGGATGGGTCCTCCTGAAGACCTGTCTCGTCTCTATGCGGTGAGCCCCTCTCTGCTCTCCCCCTCCCCTCTCCCACTCGTTTTGCTTTGTCGACGAGATTTTTTTTTTTTACATCCTCTTTACTTACGGATGTAAGCGGACCTATTTTTACCCCGCACGTAATTGTGTTTTTATATGCGACACTTTCGCGGTCTCCTGATTGGCTATGGCGCAAGGACGAAGAGGACGAATTCCATCATGCGAACCGAAGGAAGCAGCCTCGAATAGCATAACGCATTCCACCCTGTCGCACGTGCTCTCCTTTCTTCCACAAGCAGTGGTACCGCTCTGCATCGTTTCTCTCCTTCAGTGCGCCTTCGATTTTCTCCGAATATGGATTCCACACTACCTCTCTCTAATTTTGTTTTTTTAGGTTCACGAAAATTTTTTGCACGATCATTCCCAAAAGAACTTGATTTAACCAGTTTGTACTATATTGACCTCGTTCTTTAGTTCCTGCTGCTAGATTATTGTGCAGTTTCACAATATGCTCATTAATTTCCGAGTTGCTGTTCTTTATGAAAATGTCTTTATTTTGTTCCTAAGTCTATAAACTAATTTGGGACAACTACTTTTAAACGATGAAAGTTGCGTTATTGTCTGTGGACATTAACTAAATAAAAATACCTGCCGAGAGTATCCATATAGTTGCCATTGCAAAAATCACAGGGTCCCTTAGCAATCGCCTAAGACGACTCGAAGGCGAAAGCCATCTTCTGTTTCTTCTCAGCCAATGTAATACCCCTTTCTCTGAAAGCTTTCTACACCTAACGTGGTTTTGCACTGCCTCCAAGATCAGAGGCATTACAAGCTTTCCGAACCTCACCTTGTTTTGCACTGCCTCCGTGATCGGCCCACGTTTGACCAAGTCACGATGTCGTGCGATGGCGACATCATGGGACGTGGCGTTATGTGGCGTTATGATGACGTCCCAAATTCTGGCGATCTATCGCGCCTTGATGACGTCACATGGTGACGTCATCACGTGATGATTTTTTTGCGTCACTCGTTTTGGCACCGCCGACGGTCAATCTTCGTGCTTGATGAGGCATCTAAGGCTATCGCCTTAATAATTCAGCCAAGGAATAAGCGTGTTTAGGAGGGACTAAAGTGAGAGCGGCATCACAGCTTGCTAAATTTTCGCAGGAAAGCACCTTAGTAATAATAATAATAATAATGCCTTTTATTTCTTCCAATAAAGCAGTGCATGTGGCTAGGCCAGCCAAAGCCAATTGGTGGCTTGAGTGGCAGAGCCTGGTAGACAGCAAAACAAACC
Organism: Rhipicephalus sanguineus; assembly: GCF_013339695.2. Lineage (NCBI taxonomy): Eukaryota > Metazoa > Arthropoda > Arachnida > Ixodida > Ixodidae > Rhipicephalus > Rhipicephalus sanguineus. The sequence goes on from NC_051178.1 coordinate 228,346,627, forward strand.
GAACGCGTTACAAGGTTGTAGTACATGGCATAAGGGCGATGATAGGACAAAAAACAACGTGCACATTAGATTAGAAGCAGCAGGGCATACAAGCGATAGTTATTAGCAATATATAACAATTACACAAATTGAAAGTGAACAAAAAACGGAAATACAGTGAAAGTACAACACTATATGATTGTTCAGCAGCATGCTTGCAAATGAGTACATATGAAATAACACCAGACATGACATGCATTACAATTATCGACAGATACGCCGTAGCAGTTTCTTTAATTTGTATTTTGTTTTTATGCGAAAAATGCTGGGGGGTAGCACATTGAAATAAGTTGAAACATAATGGGCTCGTATTCTAGTTCCATACCTTGTTGAACACCGCGGTCTCCAGTAACGGACTTTGGGCCTTAAAGAACGGGAAGTGACATACGGAACCAGGAATTCTTTGGACCAGTATAAAGGACTATCTTTATTGGAGGGTATGAGTTCAAATGATTTCTTTGTTAGGAGATATTGCCGTAATGTGTAGAAAGACACACGTGTATACAACGCAAGCGATTTTACTTCTGTAATGACGGCACCGTTTGCACAACTCGCGTAGTTTTTTTTTTTCTTGTTGCTTTCCACCGTAGCACTTATGAGTGCCGCATAATAACCTAGCTGATCTAGTCCAAGAAACGCATAAAACGAAATGGTTCCAGCAATCGCCCCATTTCCACAAAGTGCGTGTGCATGGCTCTGATGCTTTTTTCTGACAGGCGTAGATAGCATTACCTTGCAGAAATAGAGACTTTTGTGAAGAAAGGCAAAAATTAATAAATAAATCACTGCAGAGGGGACTCACCATGGTGGTATAGTGGTTACGGTGTTTGACTGCTGGCCCACACGTCGCGGGATCCACTCCCGGCTGCGGCGGCCGCATTTTAGATGGAGGCGAAAATGCTGTAGAGGCCAGTGTGCCTAGATTTAGGTGCACGTTAAAGAACCCCAGGTGGTCGAACTTTCCGGAGTCCTCCACTATGGCGTCTCTCATAATGATATCGTGGTGTTGGGACATCAAACTCCAACAGTTATTATTATTATTGTTACACTACAAAGGGTATGCCTATAAAGATCCTATTCTCCTTCATTGCCGCCATCGTCCTCGCCTTCGTCATCGTCGTCATAACAAATAATATTGTCCCAAACAAAAGGTTCTGCGGTGTGTAATTCACTATAGAGATAGCGGCGGCTGCATTTTCGATCGAGGCTAAAATGTCTGAGGCCCGTGTACTTAGCTTTAGGTGCACGTCAAATAACCCCAGGTGGTCGAAATTTCCAGAGCCCTCCACTGCAGCGTCTCTCATAATCATATCGTGGTTCCTTTGTCTTTCCTTTGTGAAATTCCTTTGCCAAATGTGCTTCACCATCCTAGTCATTTCTGTTGTAGTAAAAAAACAGAAAGTTACATTGAAGACACTGGTGAAGTCAGGATTTTGGGTATTGCGATAGAAAAAGCGTAGACGTAAATGAACAAAAAAAAAAGAAAACTTTTGAAAAAAATAACCAATTCCTCACGCAAGGTAAACATTGAAGTGCATACCCAGCAGCTGTCTTTTCTATCGCTTTATGAGTAGGCACAATTTGCGTTTTTTTCCATCTTTCGCAAAGAGAAGACTTCAGGAGTGCCTGGTAATATGTAGTCATACAGCTTGAGGCCAGAGGCAAGAACTGCTTAAGAAAAACGCAGTGTGATCTTCTTTAATGTTCTTTTTTTCATGTGTTCCCTTTAAAGAAACTGTGCAACAGCCATATTTATTTTTCATTTAAATATGGTTATCTTTGGCAAGCTCGCAATTAGTCTCCGCCGCCGCCTTGCGAGTCGCTGTCTCAGCAGGCGCATAATCTCCTGCTTCTTGACAGAGGCCCGCGTGAGCTCGGACTTTGGCTAAAATCTACAGCTTTTTTTGCAAACAAGCAAACGGAAATACTCGATGAGAGGAACGCGAACTTGAAGAAAAGCAAAAGAACGAGCAAAGTGTAGCATAAGCAAAACGGCTTCTGTCGTGCCACGGGGTGCAAGAAAAGCAAGGCGTGAAGAACACGGTCTTCGTTCCTCGGTGCCTCGTCCAATGTTTACTCTCCTAACTTGTATTCGGTCGACCGTGCACACAAGGCGACCAACACTAAGAGAAAAATAATTTTTAAATAAATAGAATATGTACAACATTGATTAAAAAAAGCCTTTCTCCTCTCTGGGTATATGCACGCTTTCGTTTGTTTACAGCAGTGGTAAAGATGAAAAACTTGCAGTGTGTGTGAAAAAATATAACGATCTGCTTGACAACTTGTAGCACCCTTTTATGGAATGTAACAAGACACGGTGTTGTTTTCTTTAAAAAATTGTTTTAGATCGCGTGGAGAGCTTCGCGCGCTTGCTGTTCTTAGCGCGCAGTTTGTAGTGCGACGCTTTGTGAATGATGGAGCGCTTGTCGATAACGCCAGGAAGATGTTGAGAGTCTTTGCACGCCTTCTCTCTAGCCTGCACGTCAACGGTTACTTAGGAAATCAAGAATTAGCACAAGCACTCGTCATCCTGAAGTTTTGAAATACGGTGGCCAGTCTGCCGAGGCATGCTTTCCCCTTGGGCTTTTAGAGGTAGTGATGCATCACGGTAAAATGCTTTTGTTTTTAGTTTGCCTATGGATAAATCTATTCACTTTGAATATTGAACAGGCTCCAATGGCAGAATAAACGTGTTATGTTCCCTGCACATTGGTTTGGTTATCCCGCATTAGCATAGATTTGTCCTATATAAGTATTTCTTATTCAATGCGTTCATGTGAGTCGGGTACATATGCACTTAATCCCGGCTGTCAAGCTAAGAAAACAGCGCTTTTTATCGTACTTTCAGATGCTTGCATAGTGCACCTTCACTTACCTATCGCTAGCATTTGCGAAGGCGCAATGATAAGACGAGCATCTTTATGAGCACGAGTCATCTACGTAGCTGGCATTATGACAAAAGCTATGACATCCACACCGTTTGGTTCAAAGAAACTACCTTCTCTGAAATTACCAGAGGCGGATAATAGATGCATAAATTATTCGCGAGAACTCCGATCAGGAATGGAGTACAATGTAGTAAACTATAGGTAATTGTTATTAAAGCTATGCTCTACTTAACTATATCCGATTTAAGCATTTGAAAAAACCACTATAGAGGTGTCAAGTATACTGGCAAGTCGGTTGATAATATTACTGTGACATACAAACACAGCCACCACAAATGATATCGCATCGCTTGACTATTCTGGCCGACTTATTGAAACAGCGGTGCTGTTCTGGGGCTAGCAATGTCCGTGGAACGTCTCTGGTCGTCACGCAGAGCCACGTGATCCCGCAGTTCTCCCGCTGGGTCGCGTGGTCTAGCGGTGTGGTGAGAGTGAGGCTCGGTAGGAAGGGGACAGGGCTGCGCCTCGCCGAGAGTGGCGATAGAGAGGCTCGCTGGGAGGCGGAGAAAGTGAAGAGCGTTGTTGTGCGCTTTCTCGGATGGCGAGAGGGTATGCATGCAACGCCTCGCCAAAGCAGCGTTGCACGCAGCGCTTGCAAGCGCTGCTTGCGATCCAGCGCGGCCGTGATAGTAATACGCGTTTTGAGCGAGTGGCCATATAATGACATATAATAACGAAAAAAAAAATGGTGACGTCCTAACATTTTAGGTGTTCTTGCTTCTCAGCATGAACGACATATTTTCGACAAGCCGGTATGGACTTCACACGGGTTCACAAGAGAACCAGCTTTCGTCAGAGACAGGATAAATGGGAACCGAAAATAGCTCTTTATTTCTGCGAACAAAGACGCTGCCGGCCAACTCTTTCTTATTCATCAAAAGATAGCGGACGTGCTGGATGACATCTGTTGTTGAAGCACAACAGCAACGTCGTCATTGTAGCACGTTCAATATATTCGTGACAGCTATTGTGGTCACCACCACGCCTGCGTTGCGCCAATAAATTGCACCCTGAAGTACACATGTTTTTGTTTATCGAGCGTTTCCTTCGCATCAGCCCTTTGTGCCGACAGAGTTTGGAAATCCCGCAGCCGTGACACGTCCTTCGATCAGGCTGGTTTTTCTTTTTTTTTTTCGCTCTACTTAAAGTGATTCGCTTCTAAAGCCTTTTTAGAACTTTTGGACACTTTCGAGTCTTACGTCCCTTTTTTTATTTGCTTAAAATACCAGGAGGATATGTCTTTAATATTTTGCGCCTACTGGGAAGTCACGCTGTCTTAAATGCTCTCAATAAAGCCCATATATCCCACTTCCTACGGCGTACATGAAAGGTTTAATATCGCGCACAAGACTTTATTGCCAACCTAAATTTATATTTATGCCTGCTCTCATATCTCGAGCAGATGCTCCAAAGAAAGCGTGAGAAATGTGTGTAAAGGTCTTTATGGCTCAGACAGTATAACCGCGTGTTGCTAGTGTGCCTCAACTGTCATAACGGAGCCCGAGGTTCATATTCAGCTCACCTATACATGCCCTGATGTTCAATATAATGGAATGCATATGGTGTATATGGGTGGGAAATAAACTGTTTAAAATCAACAACAATAATAATAATAATTGTTGGGGTTTAACTTGCCAAAACCACGATATGATTATGAGGGACGCCGTAGTGAACGGCTCCGGAAATTTTGACCACCTGGGGTTCTTTAACGTGAACCTAAATATAGGTACACGGGCCTCAAGCATTTTCGCCTCCATCGAAAATGCGGCCGCCGCGGTGCTTACAACCCCTTATAGACTATTAGCCATACGTTACTCGTACTTGAAAAATACCGAATGAAACGGCATTCCCACGATGCTCACCAAAATGAGTGATCTTATTTAGGTTTCTTTTTATACCTTGTCCCTTTCACCGGAACGAAACATAAAGAATCGCTCCAGTCAGCGTTTGGTAGTTGAATAGAGGACTCGGCATTCCATGAAATCCTACTGCTCGGCAGCGTACAGGTCGCTATACTTGCGGAATGATCCATGTTAAAAAAAAAAACAAAAAAAAACAAGAGTTCTCCTCTCACTCATTACTTTAAGTGAAGCATTCACGTTTGAACTCGGCAAACTGTGGCGCGTCCCCAGACAAATTTTTAAGGCACGAAGAACCAAACTTTTTTTTTTTTTGACGCGCTGCGTTATGCAAACACGGCAGGCAGAGTAAGCTGAGTTTAAGTTTACCCATGTCGGCGTTCCAGTACTTGTTTGTCTTGTATGCCGGGCATATTTGCTCTTTACAAACTGAGCTTCATCGCACTGTTTCCTGCCTCGGGCAATAGGAAAAGTAGAGCTTTATTTGTTATTTATTAACACAAGTTTTTCTCCTCTCAGTGATCGGCCAACTGGCACCGAGAAAAGTTTTCCGCTTTTTCGTTATGACCCTTCACTGTAGAGTTGAGAAAAAAAAACTTCGAGGTTATCATTACATTGATTCAATGCACAAAGCAAAGTTTGCAACGTTATATAGACGTAAAAATGGATATGATATTCATATTGCCCAGAAAGTTATAAATCAAACGCTATATTCTTTAAAAAATGTGTACACCTTGACATTTAACACTCCACGAGTAAATTCAACCGCATCCTAAGTACTGGCTTATTTCCTGCGTTAGTTTTCTTGCTTTATCTTTTTAAACACATATAGCTACAAAAACGTTTCTTGTCCACAGCTTTGTATTGAAGCGCAGCCGGCCGCTACAGCAAGCAATAAACAAAATGCTGCCCAATTTCATTTCATGAGCACCAGGCTACTAATACCCAGGAAAACAATGTCTAGATCATACTGCATTAATTTACAAGTCATAGGCTCAGCCAATCATTCCGATAACCATGAGCGTATGTGTGCCGGCGGTAAATAATATATGCAGCCTGAGAGATAGCTCGCATCCTGCTGTCTATACTGGCCTGCGGGATAGGTTGTGACCTTAACTGGCTAACCTCCCTGTCTTTCCGTTTTTCTTCTTCTCCTCCTCCTCCTCCTCCTCCTTAACTTGTGTTGCATTAATACCTTGTTCTTTGATTTGCGTATCACTCATTTCAATATTCCAGTCTTCGCATGCTTTAAAATTAATTTTTACTTTTCTGACTTGCAGTATTGCAAGCCAGTATTTTCCTGGTTGGTCTTTTCGCCTTTCCCTTGTTTCTCCCTGACTTTGTGACTGAAGCCACCTGGTTCACGAACCCCAGGTGCATTGGTCCCTTCCTTTGCTCTCTCTCTCACTTGGTTCATTATCTCTCACGCACACATAATCCGTTAACTGTATGCGGGTAGGGCATTCCAGATACATGGATATGCATCGCATTGAACCTTCTCAGTACGAAGAAATGAGATGATAAACTATTGTGGGCGCAAGCCTGTGTGCAAGCATGTGAGCGGAACGTGACACTATATTCGTTCGCAATGTTACCTACCGAACAAGACACGTAGTCCCTCTTTTTTAAGCCCTGAGGACACGAATAATTAATTACCGCCGTCATGAGCGATAACCTATAAGCACTTATGGGTCAACGGTCTTGCGGATGATGGTTAATAACGTGCGCCCAAACATAGACAACCAGACACCGCCTTCCTCGGATTCGACGCATTCAAGCGCAGGAAATGCGCGGAAGACAGCCACCATGCCGCTGCATGCGACAGCCTTGCCTCCTCAATGAAATGGGAGATATATGATATCTGCGTTCCTCCTTGCGTCATTATTCTGTAAACGTCACTATTACTCACTCATAACGCGTATGAAAGGGAAAACTGAAGTGTTCGAACAGAAGAAATGTGCTGAAAGCTTATCTGGTCATACCATCTAAAGGTGATTCCTCAGTTTGCATTATATATGGACAACCTTCTGCTGCGACAGCCATTCCTAAGTGCCATTCAAGGTTCGTGGATACAAATACGCTACCTGGAAAATATAACTAGTCTGTTTCAATGCTAATAAACGCCCCTACGCTTAATATGACGCGCCAACAAGGCCTATGTGCAACCATATGTGCCGAACGAATACTTACATCGTAGCATCTTAGCGCTGCTTTATTGTAAGGATTCCTTTGTATCACTCTTTTATTTATTTCGTGTCAGCCATTCTCCATTTGCGGAAAGAGGGAAGGAATTACTTCGCAACGCTCAAAGTAAACATATTACGATAATTCTGAGGTCCAGAATGAGGGATTTTAAGCAAAGCGGCGGAAAATATGATTTTTGATTATATAAGGTACAAAATATTAAAGATCTCTCTCTCCCTCTCTTTTCAGTTCTGAAGTCCCAGGGAGAAAGTACGTTATACGAACACCATAACTACGCTTGCAACACCGGCTTTGTGTTTCCTTTGACGCGTTTCTTCCGCCGTTTGTTATTCACAGGGACTTACTAAACCTCGTGCTTTCGTCTTCTCTATCCCGTCTATTGAGAAACGAAATAGGTAGTCTGCTCTGGAGCAGAAACTTCATCGAAGAACAGCCTACACTGAGAATGAAGGAAGGAGAGTTTGATAAAGACGAAGAATGGCACAGCTGCGATATTATCGAAAGGAAGAAAGAGGCCGTGCTCAAGAGGAGATGGACGGATGGGCCTTATACTGCATCATACATATCGACAGCTAAATTCTCGTCTTTCACTTTCCCAGCGGTCGCTCACATTCAAGCACACCCGTTACGTCGGCCTCTATACCCCCGTCTCAGCAACGCCGTAACCGTTCCTTATTTTCTGAAGCTTCCAAGGCGACGCGTTTTTTCTTTATTCATATATGCAACAACAAACTTAGAGCACTCCAGCTCCCCGATAGATCAACGGATAGACGAGCAGCCTCATGGAGGCATCGACGAAAGGCGCCGCACCAATGCTTCTTTAAAAGTTTCCCGGCCATCTCATTGTTGGACAGTACAGAGAAAAAATAAATAAAAAAATCGCTCTGAAATTGAGCTAAGATGCAAAGTTGTGAGGGTAGAGAGAGATGGCAGAGTTCAGCGCAGGATCTCGTTGAACGAAAGAAAGGGGAAGTTTTTCATTGAGCGCGCGTTTATCTTGCAGTGACGCAGAGGCAGAAGGCGTGGCTCTCTTGGCGGCCGGATGGCTGCTTGGTTCTTTCTTTCTTTCTTTCTTTCTTTCTTTCTTTCTTTCTTTCTTTCTTTCTTTCTTTCTTTCTTTCTTTCTTTCTTTCTTTCTTTCTTTCTTTCTTTCTCTTTCTTCAGTTATTTTTTTTAAAAACCACCTTTTTCTTTAGATTTCAAGAAAAAATATGCCTGGGCACGCATAAAGGACAACATTGTATGAGCGCTCAACAAGGTATCGTTTACCGCGGCCTGTAAATATTTTCGATCACTGGCTTGTGCCCATATTTCTCGAGTCTCCCGACTCTTTGTCAATGTTTTGGTTTTCATGTAGTCTTAAGCTCTCTACTGCTCTGCTCGTTTCATATATTACTCTATTTTTTCTATGTCCACTATAATCTCCTCATATTGAAGCAGGCCAGAGCTTTCTTCCATTTATAACTCACTCGCTCGCTCCTTTCAATCTGCGGATGGTGGTCATAGGAGAGCCTGAAACGCACTATGAACCTCTTGACCCGCTTTGTTTTTTATCTGAAGCTTTTTATAGTTTTTGGCCGGCATTGCCTTGTTTTCGTTCTCAAAGTACTTGTCCCTAGTTTACTCCAAATATTGAAATTTGACGGCTTTTTGGCGGTTCTTGTAAAGCTTTCCGCGATTATCGAACTCGTGATATTGGTTTTCCAGGCCGACCTTGCGGCTTGTCATGATTACTTTCTACATGATTGGTGTAGCCCCTGATAGGCTCGACATTTTCGGCCAGGGTACTGAAAATTCCTTTCCGCGCGTTAACTTCTCCGTCTGTCGTCATCTTAGAGTTAGAGAACGAGACTGAGCTTCATGATAACGAAACTTTGGAGTCGCGCTTTGGTGTTTGGCTTTTCTTTTAATAAAGAGTACGGTGCTAACTGTTCTTAGGTCTACTTTCAAAAACGCGCACGCATGTAGGCACATACAAGAAAAAAAGTGTGCTGAGTCAATTAGCTTTAAGCCCGTTTAGTGCGACAGCAACAGGCTCTAACAGCGGTGCCTGTCATTTTTGATCAACAGTTTCTTGCTCTTGTTACGCTTGGCAAAGTGGTAGGCGCATATAACCGTAACACGTACACTATTTAATAAAATCCTGGTGAACAACATCAAATCTTTATAACTTGCCGCTCGCATAAAAGTAATAAACGCAAGAAAAAGAGAGAACCAATTACAAAGACGTAATCTGGAAAGTAACCATAGATGTGTACACAGAACACCAACAGGAAGAGGAAAAGACGGAATCAGATAGTTATACAACTGCAACCCACGCCTCCTTTTTGTACGCGCAACGGCCACCAACCTCGTCGTAGCGCCGAGGTGGAATGGGGCGCCGGATTAGCTTTTAATGCGTTACGCAACCTAAGACAATGTAAAAGCCCACAAGGAAGCAGCAATAATAACCGAACAACCGACGTGCTTCCGTTCCCAAAGTGCGAGGAAAAAGCAACAATCCAACTTCGACGAACACGAAAGGCTGTATCACTACGCATGACTGACACGGCGATCCTTCCAGTCGCGTCTTGGAAGTTCATATTTCTCCAATAGGGTGCACCGGTCGCCCATCATTCTTCTCTTTTTGCTGCGCACGCTCCCCCAAGGTTTTACCCCATATCGTCCACAAGGGACGCACGCTTCGGTGCTGGGCGTGTGGTGTGTGTGGGCTGCGGCCAGGAGGGTAATGGAGCCGCTAATAGCTGGCTGGCTGTCATGACACCGCCCGCGAGGGTAGTCGTGCCTGTAAGCCATGTGCCCGCGCCGCACAGCGAGCGTTGCTGCCTGCCTGCCTGCCTGTCTGCCTGCCTGCCTGTCTGTCTGTCTGTCTGTCTGTTCCGTTCTGTTCCGTTCCGTTGTGTTGTGTTGTGTTGTGTTGTGTTGTGTTGTGTTGTGTTCTGTTCTGTTCTGTTTTGTTCTGTGTGAGTTACGTCTACTCTTGGTCCTCTATCTCACTCCCTGCATAACACGGCAACGCCCGATCAGTGAACCCTATTGACTGCAGTGTTTCCTGCGGCTTTCATTCTAAAACTAGTCATACTGTGCGCTCTGTATAGTTAAAATCATCTTCCAGGACTACGAAAATGGCCCCGCTTCTCACCTGTCCTGCTCAGCACACTATGCATTCACTAAACCGTTCGCGGACCTTGACAATGTTCTTGGCAATGTTTGAGAAAAAGAAAGAGAGAGAGAAACATTTTAATGAAAAGCTGGAGATGTTTGCCTGGCTATGCGCCTGACATGCTACTCCAGGTGCTGGGTGATGATTATGATATATACAGTGATAAACGCATGACACATACAGCCACACATACGTAGACTACACTGTTTGACCGAGTTATTCACCGACAGAAAAGAATTAATTAAAATTTATTTGATGTGCTTTCATGTTGTCTTAAGCATACGACTATGCATACGTTCCCAAATAGTGGTAGCCTTACATTTTCAATAAAGTGGCAACTAGCAAGGCTTCCCTCCACAATATATTGTACGTCGGTATTCTTTTCTGTCTATCGATAAGGCTTTTTAACCAGTTGATCTCCTCCAGAAAGACACACCGAGAAAAGAGCAATTTCACCTTCAGTGATGAAACAACTCCCCGCAACAAACAGAAACGACATATATCCAAATTTCTTCTGCACAAGATTGTTGCTGCTTGCATTGAGCACTATTTTCGTTGTTGCTAGATGTCAATGCAACTTTCAATCTTGCCAAAAGTTTGCAGACACCGTTCACTGCTTCATTTCGTATGCTTCTTTCCAAAGAAATGGGCACAATAATTTTAAAGCGGTTCTTTTCCTTCAGCGAGTATTTCGAAACGATTTAATTCGGCGTCTCCCGATGTTGTGGGGCAATGGAAAAGCAACTGGCAATTCACCTAACCTGTTCCACGCAGTATCGCGTATGGTTTGAATTTGTGCAACTCCCAACTTTCGCTATTCATGAAAAGCTGGCGTGCCGAGGCCGACAGTAAATTATTTTGAAGGTTGGGCCAGACAGAAGCCCCACGTATCGCATTTCAACATACACGGCAGACAGGTGGCACCGTAAGAACCAATCCGTCGTCGAACCCACAATAAAACCCAGCCTCTCCACCCGCCAGACGCGCAACTGTTTCGAATTCAAGATGGAACAAGGATTAATGCTTTTCTCGCAACAACCGTTATTCACATCCCCCAACCCCCATCCGCCCTTGTTGCCAGCCATATTTCTAACATCCTTTTTCATCGCAGTTAGTTCCCCGAGACTGGATTGCTCTGCACAGAGCGACATCGCTACCTATCATACGGATAGAACCAAGTAAAAGAAAAAAAAACGAAAAACGAAAAACGGGGACGCCTACGGGCAGAAACGAGACTTGCTTCGCAATGCCGACAGCTTGATTGCTCCCGCTTGAATTCGTAACGGAAGATGCCTGCCATCAAGCACAAGGAGTATAACTGGACATGCAGTAATATCTCTCGGGAAAGTTGCACCATCCCCATACTGGGTTCTGTAGAGATGTAATCGACGTCCACCCTTCATATAAAAAAAAAGAAAAAGGAAACAGACCCTTCTTTATCGTCTGTGCAGTGATCTTCTATTGCTTTACTCGTAATCAATGGCTTACGCATTATACAAAAAAGCAGTCAATATCTGCACATAGTCCACTGTTAGTGACCTTCTGTTCGCTTCTGTATCTTCTTTTTTAAATCAACTGTTGATATTCGTCTTTTATTATTATTATTATTATTATTATTATTATTATTATTATTATTATTATTATTATTATTATTATTATTATTAGTCCCGCACCATGGCTCCCAGTCGGGATGCATGCTTGCTATGCTCCTGCCCGTTTTTCGGTAAGCAGCAGTTTTTCCGCTGTGAAAGTTGTTCTAAACGTGTTCATGCGAAGTGTGTAACCTGGCCTGATGAAGAGCTGCAACTTCTGAAGTCTGGATCGCGCTCATTTTGCTGCAATTTATGTGATCTGAGCAGTTCTTCTGGTAAGCCTAACGAAGACAACTCGGCGGCGTGCAGCGATGAGCACTGCAGCTCTCAAACCGGTTCCCTCTCCACGTGTGCCCCTCCGGGTGGTGAAGGTGTTGGTGGTGACCTCGCCGGGCTGCGCCGCCTCCTCCTCGACGCGTTGGAGGGAATCTCGTTCCTCAGCGACGAGGTATCCCAACTACGCGAAGAAAACGAGCGCCTCCGTAAGGATCATTCCCGCGGTGTTGAACAACAAGCCCGTGTGGTCGCCTCCCTTCGTGCAGAGGTCCGCTTCCTGCGTGAGGAGCTGACGCGCCGCACGGCCGCCGTGTCAGTGAAGGCACCTGTGATCCCTCCAGAGCAGGTGACCGTTGGCCGATCTGTGACCTCCAAGCAAGCTGCGTACTCTGAACAACCTCTGTCCAAAATTCTTTCATCTTCGAATTCGCCGCCAGGTGACGTAGACACGTCCGAGCGTGTCAGTGTGATGCCTGCGACAGCCTCTTCTGCAGCGGTAACTGAGGGTGTAAGAAAGAAGAAACCCGCCTCGTTTGGAGCATTGAAGACATCCACTATATCTGTAGCTCAGCGGCCACAACGGCCACAACGGCCAAAGGCCATTTTTGTTACGAAGCTGAGCCCGGACACCACTGCTGCTGACATCAAAAAACATATTGCTTCATTCGATATGTCTCCCATTTCCTGCCGGCGACTTCAAACAAGATTCCAGTCATATTCTTCATTCTGTATCGAAGTTGACGAGGACACGCTACAACGCCTGAATGACCCTTCGATGTGGCCCCTCGGATGCCTCTTCAAGCCATTTCGTGGGGAGCTGCGCAATGACATGCTTCATCCCTCTGAGCTAGTGCCTGGAATCGAAAGTGCCGTGTAACGTAGACATATTCTACCAAAATGCTCGGGGTCTGCGTACCAAGACACTCGAGTTTTTCTCTAATGTTCTTTCGTCTTCTTTTCCTATTATCGCTATTTCTGAAACCTGGCTCGGCACTGAAATTCCCTCATCGGACTTTTTTCCCCCTACCTACACCACCTTCCGCCGTGACCGAGATTTCAGTGAAACCAAACAGAAAGGCGGTGGCGTGCTGATTGCCATTGACAATTCACTGAAATCCGTTAGACGGAAAGACCTAGAAACTATCGAAGAATCGATCTGGCTAGAAATCAACCTTGAGCGCCGTGAAAAATTGTTGATTGGATGCTTCTATTTACCGCCCAGCATTTCCCCTGCCTCGTTTCACGATGTCATGTCTTCTATTGAACTTGTGATATCTTCTCATAGTGGGCACAGAATTATTGTTCTTGGGGATTTCAATGCACCTGGAATTGACTGGAGCACGCTTACCTTTTCTCATTACAATCATTTCACAGAGAAAAAGTGCAGCCTGCTCTTGGACTTTCTGGCGTTTAATTCCCTAGTGCAACATAATTCAGTCGTCAATTCCAGTGGCAACGTCTTAGACCTGTGTGTGTCAAACGATCAACCCCTTGAAGTTTCCCGCTCCAACATCTCTCTTGTACGTCCGGACAAATTCCACCCACCACTTAACGTAAGATTATCTGCATCAGCCGAAACAACGAGCTACAGCAGTTACGTAAACAAATCTCCAAGATTTGCGTTCAAGCGAGGTGATTACACGGGCCTCTATCATCACTTGTCCACCGTTGAGTGGTCACAGGTTACTGACAAACCTAATGTTGATGACCAGGTTGATCGGTTTACGGAGCTTGTACTGAGCAGCATGCTTAATTTTATTCCCCAGTATACACCTAAACAACGTAAATATCCCCACTGGTTCTCATCTGAACTTATCAGTGCACTGAAGCATAAAGATCACGCACACAGGAAATCTAAATGTTCTCCATCCAGCGAGTGGAAGGAAGAGTTCAGCTTTTTTCGAACTCTCTCTAAACGCCTGTATAAACGGGATCATAGTTCGTACATTGAATTCTTAGAAAAAGCGCCTCTGACAGGCCGGCTGAGTTTTGGAAGTATGTACGTAAACGGTCTAGCAAAAGCGGAGAGTCCTTCAGACTACTAGACTCAAATGGGGTAGAAGTGCATGCCGTCGCTGACTGTTTTGCCACACATTTCTCATCCGTTTATAAGGCCTCAGACTCCAGCACTGATATCAGACAACAGCCCAAGGCAGTTAGCTCATCCAGTGCTTTGTCCCTGGATGAAAATCTTATCAGCGAATGCATTAAGCGCTTAAAACCATCCTTATCATGTGGCCCAGATGGCATCCCCTCCGCCATACTAAAAGCATATGGTACTATATTTGTCCCAGTACTGACTACGATATTTAATAACTGCCTGGACACTTCCACATTTCCTAGCATGTGGAAAACTGCTCGTGTTTTCCCAGTATTTAAGTCGGGCTCTAAGACAGATGTTTCTAATTTTCGCCCGATTTCTCTACTATGTGCCACATCAAAGATCTTCGAACTGGCTCTTCACAAAATATTGTCTTTTAGTGTGAAAAACTCATTGATTCCAAATCAACATGGTTTTCTTGCTGGCCGCTCAACTACCACAAATCTTGCTAGTTTCATGACGCAGATCTCCACATCTATTTCTCAGAGAGGACAGGTTGACGCAATCTACTGTGACCTGAGCAAGGCTTTTGACGTAGTCAGCCACACACTGATTATGGTTAAACTTGCGAACTTTGACGTTGACTTGTCGATTGTGAATCTCTTGCACAGCTATCTGCTCAATAGATCTTGTTATGTTGCCGTAAATGGCCAAACCTCTTCTTTGTATAAAGTGACTAGTGGGGTCCCTCAAGGGTCGGTATTAGGCCCACTCCTATTTTTAATTTACGTTAATGATGTTTCTTTTGCCATCCGTAATTCTTCTTTCCTCTTGTATGCCGATGACATCAAGATATTTAAGGAAATTCATTCAGTTAACGACTGTCGCTTGCTGCAGTCAGATTTGTGTTCTTTTTCCGAATGGTGCAACGGCAATAACCTTTCTCTAAATACCTCAAAGACAAAATTCATGTCTATCACTCGCAAAACATCTAGCGTGTCATTTCAATACTTTGTCAATTCTGTGCCGTTATGCAAGGTTTATGAAATCAGTGATCTTGGTGTATTGTTGACAGCGCGTTAAACTTTTCTTCTCACGTTAAGCGTGCTGCTATGCGGGGCCTTCGTTCTCTCGGATGTGTTTGTAGAATATCTCGAGAATTCAGGTCTCCCATGGCCCTACACAAATTGTACACGGCAATATGTCTTCCGCAACTTGAGTATGCGTCCGTGATATGGAATGGCATTGCTCAATCCAGCGGTAACACCATTGAACGAGTCCAGAAAAAATTCCTCAGCATATATAACCATCGCTTTGCTAAAAATGACTCTGGATCTCGTTCCAGTACTGCTGAATCATTATCACTGCCATCACTTCACTGCCGACGAAATCGTTCTGATCTTTTATTTCTCTACAAGCTAGTCCACGGTATCATATCATGCCCTGTACTTCTCAATTGTGTTAATTTTCGAATTCCGCGTAAGTTAACCAGAGAGAACAGACCGTTTCATGTACCCGCCTGCTTCTTCCAACACTCTACCGTTCACAGAATACAAAGTCTTTATAATATTAATTTTCTTGATCTTGACGTTTTTCATAGTCCACAATCATTGTTTTTATCCGAGCTTTGCACTGTTTTGACATAGTATGGCACAATGTACAAAGTCTTCCCTTCTCCGTCTTTCCGCATAGTTGTATATGTGCAATCTAATTTTTTATTCCCCTTCAATATTTCTCATATTGTCTTATTTTACTCCTCCCCTTTTGTGTTCATTTCTCTTTGTCTACGTGTTTTTGCTCTTTCTATTTCTGAAGACTGTCTGTATTGTACTGTTTCTTTTTATTGATTTTTTTTTTGCGTGCGCCTGCACAAAGACCTCACGGTTGTTCCTGGGCACGTTAAATAAATGATTGATTGATTGAATATTATTATTATTATTTCTTGCTGACCGCTCAACTACCACAAATCTTGCTAGTTTCATGACACAGACCTCCACACCTATTTCTCAGAGAGGACAGGTTGACGTAATCTACTGTGACCTGAGCAAGGCTTTTGACGTAGTCAGCCACACACTGGTTATGGTTAAACTTGCGCACTTTGACGTTGACTTGTCGATTGTAAATCTCTTGCACAGCTATCTGCTCAATGGATCTTGTTATGTTGCCGTAAATGGCCAAACCTATTCTTTGTATAAAGTGACTAGTGGGGTCCCTCAAGGGTCGGTATTAGGCCCACTCCTATTTTTAATTTACGTTAATGATGCTTCTTTTGCCATTCGTAATTCTTCTTTCCTCTTGTATGCCGATGACATCAAGATATTTAAGGAAATTCATTCAGTTAACGACTGTCGCTTGCTGCAGTCAGGTTTGTGTTCTTTTTCCGAATGGTGCAACGGCAATAACCTTTCATTGAATACCTAAAAGACAAAAGTCATGTCTATCACTCGCAAAAGATCTAGCGTGTCATTTCAATACTCTGTCAATTCTGTGTCGTTATGCAAGTTTTATGAAACCAGTGATCTTGGTGTTGTTGTTGATAGCACGTTAAACTTTTCTGCTCACGTTAAGCGTGCTGCTATGCGGGGCCTTCGTTCTCTCGGATGTGTTTGCAGAATATCTCGAAAATTCAGTTCTCCTATAGCCCTCCACAAATTGTACACGCAATATGTCTTCCACAACTTAAGTATGCGTCCGTGATATGGAATTGCATTGCTCAATCCAGCGGTAACACCATTGAACGGGTCCAGGAAAGGTTCCTCAGCATATGTAACCATCGCTTTGCTAGAAATCACTCTGCATCTCGTTCAAATACTGCTGGATTATTATCATTGCCATCACTTCACTGCCGACGAAATCGTTCTGATCTGTTATTTCTTTACAAGCTAGTTCATGGTATCATATCATGCCCTGTACTTCTCAATTGCGTTAATTTTCGAAATCCGCGTAAGTTAACAAGAGAGAATAGACCGTTTCATGTACCCGCCTGCTTCTTCCAACACTCTACCGTTCACAGAATACAAAGTCTCCATAATGTTAATTTTCTTGATCTTGACGTTTTTCATAGTTCACAGTCATTGTTTTTATCCGAGCTTTTCACTGTCTTGACATAGTATGGCACAATGTACAAAGTCTTCTCTTCTCCGTCTTTCCGCATAGTTGTATATATGTGCAATATTATTTTTCATTCCCCTTCAATATTTCTCTTGTTGTTTTATTTTACTCCTCCCCTTTTGTGTGCATTTCTCTTCGTCTACGCGTTTTTGCTCTTGTTATTTCTGAAGACTGTCTGAATTGTATTGCTTATTTTTATTGTTTTATTTTTGCGTGCTTCAGCACAAAGACCTTACGGTTGTTCCTGGGCACGTTAAATCAATGATTGATTCATTGATTATTATTATTATTATTATTATTATTATTATTATTATTATTATTATTATTATTATTCGTAGCAGTAGCTGTAATAATTTCGTCATTGTGGAATGCTATAGTTTACTTATAGTATAAAGGTGAACGAGGAGCTAAATTTGTTGAACTATATGCCAACTGAGCCGTAATATTGCGTCGCAGAAGCCTAGAATTGCACCAGGCGTCAAAACGCGTGAATTGCGCTACAAGTGGTTGTTTCAAAGGCCCACCCACTTCAAAGCGCGCAGGTACGCGCCCGTAAGGCAAAGCGCCTTACGGAGGAGTAATGGATACCTCGCTAATTCGCAAAAGGTAGATGGCGTAATGGGCACTTCGCAACTGTACTTGCAGTAGGCATTCTGGGATAGTTTGAAACGGCCAATGTTACGGGAATAGACGTTCCTTTCCTGTCGGCACGGTCGGGAAGCGAAGCCAGGATAACGAGTGAGAAGGCGATGCGAACGGGGCCCAATTACGCTATCGCGTTCTACTCTTGAAGGCGAAGCTCAAGCGCCCTCCCAGTTGTTCTTATACTTAAACGAAATGTTCACGCGTAGGTGTTTTTGAACTAAGCACTATGTCATTATCACTTCGCTATTTGAATACATCACCCAGCGTTTGTATCCTGTTCTTATTTAGTATTCATGGCATTTCGTCATTTTGTGACGAACAGTTTTCGTCGTCTTACCGCATTTTTCGCCCTGGCTATGGTTCGTAAAGAAATTGAGAATGTTTTCTCCCGAAATGTTGGAGTTCATATTCCGCAAAGAAAATAAATTACACCGTTTCTTTTATACAGCCGTGGTGAATGTCATCTTCTTGTGTACGAGGCGTCATATAGTATAATTGTGCAAATTTCGATCACATTGTTAGTAACACCCTCGGCGAATGACATATCATTCGGCGTGTTTCAATACTCGCTTGAGAGGACTGAGGCTTTCTTTTGAGAGCCAAGCTGACCATGGCTAGAACCAGGGTCAATTTTCGCGTCCGTCGACAGAAAACGCTCCCAGACGCGACGATACGTCGACCAACACCGGCGAACCACGAGCGAACACGTGGCGTCCGCCTCCATGGTAATAAGCGGTGACGTAGCGCTCCCCCGCAGTGTGGCTACTTCCACGTCTGCAGCTTTGGAAAGAGCGCGCCTATCGAGAGTGTTCCATGGCTAGGCTATGCATAGTTAGGACTGCCGAATAGCAGCGTGCATACGACGAGCGGCCAAGGGAAATGCAATGGTAGAATGATTGGGAAAAGCATGCGAGCTCCGATCGCGTTTCCCACGCGGTAGAAAACCCGCCTAGCAATTGATTTCATTTGTATTGCTATGTACCTCTATAACTTGTTTGATGTGGGGAGGTTGAGGTTTGTATCACCTCGGCTACTCCATTTCTATATGTTCTGCAGCATACACTCGCAAAAATGGAATGGTTACCCCAAAACAAAAACGGACAAGTAAAGAAAAACATTTAGCCAACTGAAACAAACCAAGAAAAGAAAACATGACAATTGACAATTCGCTAGCAATAGTTCGCTTCGCAATAGAGCGTTCACACGCAAACATTTCTGTCCAACTTTTACCCACAGTATGCACATAACTTCATACATAGCTGTACATGGCTGCTCATCACAAGTGCTTATCTATACCCGTATCTACTAAGAAGTCCTTTAGCCACATGCATCACTGCAGCCATGCATGCCTCAACCGCCACATACTCGCAACCGCCCCATTCGTGTTGCGATAGTCGAGTCGAGTCGAAAAAACTTTATTGCAAGGGAATTCAGGACCTCCCAGGCCCCCGGGGTCCCCGCGCGACCCCACCACACTCAAACTTGCGATAGCGCTATGAGAAGGCCACGCAGAGTTAGCACTCCCACTGAAGGGCGTGAACACAACGGCACACTTCATTTAATTGTCTTGCTGTTAGTCATTTCAAGTAGTGTATTTCTCAGTAGCTCAAGGCTACGACATTACAAAATCATGTCAAGAGACAACGATGTTTCGCTGGCTAACCACCTTAACCACCTGGACAGGAGTCCATTTTTTCCCCCTTAAAGTACGTCGGCCTACTTCAATGCTTACTTCATAGAATAATAATAAAATAAAAAAAACATTACAGCCAGTTTCTTCGTGTAATGCTCAGAAGGATTCGGTACAGTGATTCTCTAACACCAGATGAGTTTCGCAAAGAACGAGAAATGATTTCGCAACAGCCATTCATTTTCCTCGCAAGAGCATCTAACTTGGCAGTCTTCTCCATTTCGCTTCTAGGCTAGGAGCGAATACAAAAGCCATCTGGTTCTTGTATGAGAAAACAAGAGAAAAAAATCTCGCCATATTCACGCAATGAATGATGATGAGTGGGGCGAAGCTCGAGAGGGGAGATCATCGGTAAAACCGTAACTCTCCCGTGAAAGTTCGCCCATTACATCATTAAGAAAGACGTAAGACTCGCAAGTGCACTTCATAGAACTAGGCGGTCACGTACCACGAAAGACATGCATGTACAGACCCACGGCTTTAGGAAGTATAGCGTAGTGGGTTCCTCGCAAGTGCACTTAAAATTATGATGATTTATAGCGTAGTGGGTTCTTCGCAAGTGATCCCCTAAAATTATGATGATTTATAGCGTAGTGGGTTCCTCGCATGTGCACTTCATAGAACTAGGTGGTCACGTACCACGAAAGACATGTATGTACAGACCCACGGCTTTAGGAGCTTCGCCCCTAAAAAAGATTGTGTCATGTACTAGGTTTCTTCTGTATATAGAGAGCAACAAAAGCTACGCAACCGGATATTGCGAGTCATGTTCTTCAACCCGTAAGAAGGGTAGTACAGAAGAAAGCGACGCAGAAGAAGGCCGGCATCACGGACAATTCACAGACGCCATCGGTGAACAGGGAGAACAGATCCAGAAGACACGGGTCATTTCGCAAGCCGAGGAGGACGCCCTTTCATAGTCACATATGAGCAGCTCTGCACACGCTCTGCTCTGCACTGCAGCAAAAGACGCCGTCGTGCTGCGACACTTTCTGGCTAGAGAGTTTCTCTGCGGCAGTGAGCGCGGAAATAAATAGCCCTACAGGCGCAACTCGACGCCTACGGAAGCGCGCCGGGTCCTATGGCGACGCTCACGAGCATAGTAAGTGGCCGCGAGAAAGCATCACAACATATACAGCGCTCGACACCCACGCTCTGTCCACAATATTAACTTGATCATATTCTCTCGTATTCAACAGTTCTCTCTTATAGAACTTACATGCAAGCAACTGCTGGGAACATTACACAGTTCCCACTCAAGCATTTCTCTTGCAGCTAAGGCAGAAAGCAGCGCGGTTAGGAAAGGACGCTACATTATGCATTCTTTCAACCTCGCCCAGTGCATTCTGTTGTCACCGTCTCTCTTTAATGCCAGCTGGCGTTAAATATGTTTTATAAGTCAGAATACCAACTCGCCCAACATACGGCAATGCATATTTATCAATGGTCGAGTAAAAAAAAAAAAACGGAAGACGCACAGAAAAAAAAGACACCGCACGTGAGCCAGCACTCTATCCTTTCTTCTTTGGCGTCTTTCGTTTTTAACAGCGAAATTGTTTAGCAAATCGTTGTTTGTTAACCCCGCATCAAAAAACTATCATCATCAGAAATGGCTATGCGCCACAGAAATCGGGTAAATCCCACTACTCACCAGTGGTCCACTAAAAAAGGAAGAAGGCAACAGTTAGCCCAACAAATGGCTGCCGAGCGACGGCGGTGAGCCGAAGGTCCCGAGTACGTACAAGGAGAAAATACAAGGGAAGGGAAAGGCAACGGTGGCATCGAGAAGTAACCAAAGCGATGGAAGGCCTACGCCAACGATGTCGTAGCGGTAGATCTAGGAGAGGTATGAACGCTTGGTTTCGGCGCGATGTTCTGTCTCTGGAGTTTGTATGTTCGTGTCGTGTCTGTGACTGTCTGTGGTTTAACTCCAACCTGTCTGCGCTGAGAATCAACGTAGAAACAACAAGGCATCAGCTAGCTAAAGCCTAGCTACGACCTAGAAGCAACCTAGAAACAACCTGTATCCCCTAGATAAGGCCTAGAAACAACCTAGAAGCAACAAGATTAGACTTCAGAATTCCAGTTTTGCTGTTTCAAGACTTGCGCGGCTTAGTGCAAGCTTCGCCTGACTTTTTTTTTACCCGCTATATATTAAGCACGCACTTACAGCTAAGACGTGTCACTCAGTATAGAAATGATACAGACAACGTAGGGAAACCGCACAGTTGGTTACTAAGGATGCCGTTACGGAAGGCCTAAATAATTTTTATTACCTAATACTTTCTAACTAGCGCATATAGTACGAAGAGGGAGCGTTTGTTTGCCTTTTTTTTCACTCCGTATGCATCAGAATGCACCAGCCACGACCGGGAATCATAGCACTACCGAGTTCCCAGGGCCCCAACGCTATAGTAAATGAAGCACAACGGGAGGTCGTACTCTATAATGTGACTGCACTACTTTCATATGCGAGAGGCTTGTCTGCTCCAATACAATGCATTTAAAATAGCTCCTCGCGTTGGAATTGCTCATTTTCGCTGAAACAAGAAACAAACACCATCTTTCTATTACAGCACTTCTGTGGGAAGAACACCGTCATGAAAAATGTAATGGGGGAAGAATGAAGCATGGAAATCATTAAGTGCCGTTGGTGTTATTTTCAATTCACTTTGGTTCCTTTAGCATATGTTTCGAAATTGGTGTGTAATTATGAACATGATTGTCACTGGGGAAGCAGTCGTCACGTCCTTTATTTTTATTCCTGACGCATTTAGGCGCTACTGCACTGAGCAGAAGCAGATTACGCGGCATTATGAAATATTACACCACTCTACACAATGATATCAAAAGCAGACCAAAGACAACCGTGGCTTCAAAAAAAAAAGTGGTGTATTTGGTGACGGAGACAAAGCTACAGGACACAAGTGCTGGGAAAAGTAATCAGTTACGGTGTTAATGATCAGAAACAGCCGTAAACGAAGCGCCTACTTGGTGAAGAGCCCCTTTAAGTGTCTCACACGATCCGTATTCCTTAGGCAACACGCACAATGCACGAGCGTTAAGCAACGCCTGTCGAGACAGCGGTATAAGGTTACTGCTTTCTACATTTTACGACGTGCTCAAACACAATAAAGCGGCACCTACACTTTTTCGGTGTTTCAGACGACGTAATGCAATATACTCGGCTTACGCAATGCGCCTACCAGTGATTCGTCTTGTCATTCTATCTTGGGTAAAAACCGCAGACAAAGATAACCGCGCCGCAATTTATAGGCGTGCCGAAAAAGCAAAAGAAAAGTCTTAAAGAAAGGTCAGTGTGCTTACACATCTTTCCTCGCGGTACCATTGGCTCTCTTTTCGCTTGTTCTCTCACCAGCAACGAGGACACTTTTTCTCAACCTCGTTCACTAATACCCATCGATTTATCCCTCCAAACACCGCCTCGGTGGCCCTATCGCAGGCCGCTTTGCAGTGCCCTGGCGGTTGTGGGAAACGTCCCTCACTGACTCGGCAGCCAGCGTCCGGTGCCTTTAGTACCCCACATATACAAACAAAGGAATAGCGTTGACCGTGGTGGAAGAGCGAGTGCTAGGTGCCCGAGAAAAAGGCGATACCGTGTCACCCGAAGGCGAAAGCGCCGCTGTCATGTTGCGTCAGTGAGACAAGGATATCCCAGTCATCAATCATCCTGCCCGATTCTCGAGAGCAGTCGAAAGGAGCTTTCATTGTGTTCCTCTCTCTGAAATATTTCCGCGGTGGTTTTCTAAATTTTTTGCTATTCTTTTGTATTCCATGGTAATGTTGAATGAGGGTGTGTCGTCAGCACTTCCATGTCACTCGCTTCCTTCGTGTGATTAATTTTCTTGCGTGCGCGTGTGCGTGCGCACTTCTTGTGTGAGTGCGTCAGTGGTGGCAAAGTTACTCACACTGAAGAAGGCACTTCTTTCGCTGAGTTGGGTGTCCGACTGGCTCGTGAAACCAATTTCGAGCGGAAAAGCCCGCCGCTTTGGCAACATTCTCGTGATACAGTACACCGCTAAATGTGAGATAAGTAGCACGGATAGAAATTTTGAAGTGTATATAGACTGTTTTTTTAACACGAAAGTGTTTTATGCCGGGGTCCACCAAGTACATCCGTCACGGATATGACGTTGATAAAATGGACGCCAACGGGTGAGAAAGAAAAAAACCAAGAAAAAGATACCCCCGCTGGGAATCGAACCCACGACGTTGCGGCCACGACGGCAAGCGCCCGACGCGCTACCGACTAAGCTAACTCGCGAGGTGGTAGTCACGGCGCGAACGCGCCTTATATCTTTCACACATTCTCTTTCGCGGCGGGCGGAGCGGGACGGTGCCGCCGTCTGTGAGATGTGAAAAGAAGTAATGCTTCACGATCGACACTTACTAGCGCTTACTCCGAGATTGAATGCGATATCGGAGGTGATGGTTAAGCGTCTCGATACCAGAGAGCTAGACTGGCCGCGCTGGCGTCGCCGAGGCACCGTTGACGCAGTTACGTTCTTTGCCTTTGGCTTCGTGTTAGCGTGCGTCGGCTCATCGGAGTAGATCAGCTTCTACGTGCACCAACGGGATTTCTCCGCCGCCGACTGCTTCAAGTGCGAGAGCACCGACTAACAAAACTGCTGCAATATGCGTCGCAGAAAGGACGCGATTTCGACGGGCGAATGTCGTGCCTTGGTGAAGCGAGAGCAGCGCCTGCGAGATAGAGGCCAGCGGGACGCACGTGTTTGCGGCTCAGGCTACGAACCTCTACCTCCCGTGTTGCTGAAGCGCAATGTGTGTTATGTATGCATGAGCACAGGCGTCGGCTACCCATTACTAGAAAGCGCACGCCATGCCGTTTCTCTCCTTAATTGACGACGCTTTGAAGAAGTGCATACCGGGTACCAGTGTTGATTATGAGCTTGTTGATATCATCCTTACGCGGGATTCACGATTCGCTGTGTCCAAATATATGTTCACACAGTCAGCTACCACAACGGTTTAATCACGATCATGGGCGTTAGTCGTCGCGATAGAGACATGCTGTCAACATGGGTGCATCCACGTCAAACGGTACTATAGCTGCCAAACACGAATAGACATTGTACAAGCTCTCATATATCACTACACAATAAGCACTACTTCTGTGAAGACACGTTTCGCTTTCGTGTTATACCGATTCCTATGTCGGAGGGATCAGCCATGTTTTTTTTTCGTGTGAGGCTTTTATCTCAGTACAATAGAAAGTATCGACTTTTTTTCATTATTTCATTTTGATAGGAAGACACGGTGAGCAGTGTGCGATAATACTTAAAGAATTTCATTTTCTGAGTAAAAGCAGTCGCGGAAATACGCCGATACTGCCGGTGTTTTACTTTGTTTGAATTTATTCGTCAAAGGCTGCCTTGTATCCAGCTCAAGAAAAATGAATAGAAGCTCCAGAAAGTCCCAACTGTGCTTTTCTTACTTTATTACTGTATATATGAATATATCTCGCGCGACATAAAATAGAATATAGACATTTTTTGTGTCATCGGAAATTAAAAAATTCTTCGAGACTCTGACAAGTTCTCAGCGGGAAACGTAGAGGAAGAGCTAACAGTAACCTATTTATTTTTTTATTATTTGAATGGCTAAGCGAGCATGTTTATGCCGGGAACTTCTGAAGAAAGGTTGTGACTGAGCTTAAAATAGTAAATGATTATTACTTCTTCTACGATCATCAGATCAGACGGCCCCAATGCTATGGCGTTGCGCTGCTCTAGTTGAGGTCGTAGGTTCGATTCCAGAAGTGCGGGCACGTCTTGATGAAAGCGAAATGCCTGAAAGTACGTATACATGAATTTAAGTGACTAAAAACTTAGGCGGTCGAAATTATTCCGAAGCCACGAAGCTGACATTCTGTATTATCAGATCGTAGTTTTTCCCCCATAACCTAAAGATTTGCATAATTTTTTATTGGTATCACTGAAGAATGTGGTGGCCACCGCATTTCCCCTCTTGCGTAAGGTGAAAAGAAACAGAACGTGTACTCGACCAATATGGCAGCGCTTAGCAAAAAGAAAATAATATCTAATGCCGATTCTAGGTTATTGACTTTTTGTTCGTAATCTCACTGCTGCGGTTATGACCTGTACTTCCTTGCAATGCGATGTGCGCCACAACGCTCTTCCTCTTCTTATTCTTGGACCACCGCCTAGTGGAGGCCGCCATATTTTCTTCGTAAAAATGATTCGCCCGCCTTCATTGCACTCATCCACGCCGGGAAAATCTTATAACCTGATTTGCGAAAGTATGAGAGAGCACAATGGAAACACGGGATCACATACGCATGATCTACGTTCCCATTACTGTTTTTCAAGCTCTGCAGACTGTGTTCTCTCTACTAGTGAGTAGAGAAACAAGTATTGGATCTTGTTATTTTCATTAGAAAAGCAGGGCGACGATACCGCTTAGATCAGAACACTGGCGACCTCAAACCCGACACTAGCTTTCACAACTCGCAGTAGAACTTTTACTATAATGATTTTTATAGGTTGATAACGCTCGCGCACTCATGATAGTTAAGTGCCACTATTCTGAGTTAGAGCTGTTCATAACTTTCGTAGGCAGACGTCTAATTGGTGCTTTTGATCCAAGTCTGTTGTTTCAAAAGACCACAGAGCCAACTACCCTCCTACCCAGTCGCGCATTCAATCAGAAAGCTGACTGCCGAGTAAAAAAAAAGAAGAAATAAAGAAAAAAGAAGAGGAGCGTGGGAGTGGGGGTGGCAAGCTGGGGTGCAAGTCGAAAACAAACTTGTTCTGCGCTCTTCTGCAGACGTTGAAGCAGGCCAACAAGGATCAAGGGAGAATTCCTTATTGCGACGGTACAACACATCAGCACATATGCAGTATACCGGCGAGCCGTGTACAGCGTAACCACTAGCGAGGCCGACAACGGCCCTATGAACGCCTTTCGTCGGGTGGAGCGGGGTTCTCTTCTATAATAGATAGCGCCAACCGCAGATCACTGGGCAAAGCGATGATGGCAATGAGGAGGAGGCTTTCCTCGGCATTTCGCCCGAAGCCGGCATCCGCAGAGAGAAAGCAAGTCGGCCCGATTTAGACGCCAACGCAAACACGGTGCTCGTATACCCGCGCGCACACGCTTGCAAACGCTTGTTCGAGATGCGTCTGCTTCATTATTCACGGCAACAGCCTGGCCGCCGATGCCGCAGCGAGAAGCCGCGCAGTCGGGGAAGCCCTCCTTGCAGCCCTGATGATATTTGTGCTCGTCCCATACGGATGCCGCATGCAACGCGCTTGCTTCGTTGAACACGAACATGTTGTTGAGCGTACAGAAGGTAGATGAGCGAGAGCGAACGGAATAAAAGGAAGATAAACAAATTGATCGTGACTTGCCTTTCACACCTAAGAGAAGGGGATCTATCTATCTATCTATCTATCTATCTATCTATCTATCTATCTATCTATCTATCTATCTATCTATCTATCTATCTATCTATCTATCTATCTATCTATCTATCTATCTATCTATCTATCTATCTATCTCTATCTATCTATCTATCTATCTATCTATCTATCTATCTATCTATCTATCTATCTATCTATCTATCTATCTATCTATCTATCTATCTACCTATCTATCTATCTATCTATCTATCTATCTATCTATCTATCTATCTATAAAAGTACTAGAGAAGAGAAAGAGGAGGAAGTAGAGAAGACAATATGGACTCCGAAATATGGACTCCGAAATGCTATGATGGCTCCTGCTCCATACGTCGCTTAGAAATATGTGCGTTTAATGATGGAGCTTCTTTCACACCTGGTAAATCTACCATTAGAGCTATTTGTGGCAACCGCTCGCCACTTTCGGAAAAGGCAGTGGTGATACTGACGTTGCGTTTGCAGCAACCTCTTCGTTTAAATGTTTGCGGTTCGCCACGTGCAGAGGAAGAAGACGTGTTCCACCTGTCTACTTGGTAGGCGAGATAACAATATCAAAGTAGAACACGGAGTTAGTTTTTTTTTTCTTGCTTGCTCTCTTTTTTTTAACGCTGCTTCTTCGATACTGACTCGAAAGTGCTGAGATAAGTGATCAAACGTAGGTACGTGTCCGTATGTTCTGCAGCCTCACATCTAGCGGAAATTCGCTCTTGTGCTTTCTGAGGACGACGGCGTTGCGTGAATGCCTCCGACTTGTGGTGCAGTCCTGCACGCTTCATGGTGTGTGAAAGAGAGAGAACAAAACTTTATTACCAAATAAGGCGGGGCTCCTATTCCTATTCCAATGGTCGGGGCTCCTATTCCAGGGTTCCGCTGGCCCTTGCCATCATTTCTGCCATTTGGACCAGCCAAAGCTGACTCTCAAAGGCCGAGCTTGACAGCAGTGTCTCCCATTGTTCCTCTGTGTTGTTCGTGTTGTGGTGTTCTTCATTCTGCAGTGTACACTCCCACGTAATGTGAAACAGACTCTGTGTGGTCCCGCACCACGGATATATATCTCTGTACGCTGTGGGGCATAAATACATGCCTGTGTATGTTCGTGTGTCTATTTGTCTGGAGTCTGCGTAGCGCCGTAGATTCCATTGCTGTGAGAATATTATGTGGTGTTGGATAGACGCTTCAGTTATCCCTGTAATATTTAAAAATATTTTGCGCAATCGTGAATTCACTGCGTTTATTCTCCGCCCTCCATCCTCTCTCTCATCTTTCTGTTCCCTTTCCCCAATCACCCAGTGTAGAGTACGCAACCGGAAGTTTTTCTAGTTAACCTCCCTGCCTTCTGCCTTTCTGTTTCCGTTTCCTTCCTCCATTTCTTCAGCCTACACGTAGTATCGTGTAGTCACGCGTTGTGACTATATATATAGCGTGGATGATGAGGAAATTACGTGGATTCATGTCCTAAACATGGTATTTCATGTGCTGTCGGTTTATGTTTAGTTATACGTCTGCTGTCGTATTGTTTGTATCATTAGGTGACATTTTCTTTTTTTTTCACTCCTCCGTATTCCTTTGTTTGCTTCGTGGCGAGAA
Organism: Rhipicephalus sanguineus; assembly: GCF_013339695.2. Lineage (NCBI taxonomy): Eukaryota > Metazoa > Arthropoda > Arachnida > Ixodida > Ixodidae > Rhipicephalus > Rhipicephalus sanguineus. The sequence goes on from NC_051178.1 coordinate 228,375,249, forward strand.
GTAGGCCGTCCTAAAGGGGCAAGCCTCTCCTATTCTGCATTTCACATTTTCTTAACAATATACAGGTGTGCAATTTTCTGTGATGACGTATTTTCTCTTCGTTACAGAAAGGAAATTAAAAGAGAACACGTAGCTTAGTGGCCACAAAGAAATACTAAAAAAGATAAACAGCTCAAAGCACTGCCATCCTCTAAAATCCTTTCGATAAGTGTAAGTGCTATAATCTTGATTAAACCAGGGTCCACGTCTCCAAAGCAAGATCGTCCATTCGCGGGACAAAGCAGCCTTAATTGTCGGGCTTAGGGTATTATTATACCATGACAATGCGCGCACACGTGTGGGGTTGAGTACTCGAATAGCGGCTCTGTTGAACACCGCTCGTAAAGCCTCTGGGCTTTGAGCGCTACTCAAAACGCCTACACAATGGAAGGGCGAAAAGATCCGCCTCGTAACAGCCTCTCCGTCAGAAATACAACGAAAAGAAATACCAACGAATACAAAAGAAGCAAGTGCTACGTTCCCAAAAGCACGCGCAACGCACCACCATTGGCATGCTTGTTCTTTGTTTCCGTTTGTGCGATGCAATTCATCGCGTTTCATCCTATTGCTTACCCTCTATTCCGACATTATGTCCTATACCTTCCTCTCTTCCTTCGATCTCGATGCATCCCGTCGATGAGTGGTGCCCCGTATGTGCCTCGAGGCAAGAGTCCTACTACAATGCGTACCCAGGCCTGCCTGCGTTTGGGCTGCGCTAAATAATGGCGTCCTTTAGTGCCTGGTAATATTTTCAAATCGTGGTCATTGCTGCGGCAAACCTTTTGCCATCGCCTGTGGGGCGAATATTCCAGCGACACTTTATCGTCTCTGCCGGTGTGTGCAAACTAATAACAATCATGAAAAAAAAAAAAGTTACCAGTGCTCATGGTAGTTCGCAAGTTTCAAGCATGACCTCAGAAATAAACAAATGTATAGCCACTGAAGATGGCAATAAACGTGTCTTTTATTTGTATTATTATTATCGCATCTAATGTTGGGTAAAGGGCGCCAGTTAGGCACGACCCTACAGGATATTTTTTGAGAGATCAAAACACCCATTTTGTGCATCAACCAAGGGCACATATGGGTCAGACATCAGTTGCCGATTTTAGGTCGAAAGGGTGAAGGAAGAGAAGATCGTCTCTTCATTCGAGGCGCCAACAACGAAACGAGCGATCACGAAGGCAATGTGCTACTTGATAACGGCGCCTGCTTTAGCACCTCGTTTTCTATTTCCTGTCCTCTTCTCTTCGCGTGTTCCGACCCTATACGAATCCTTTCTCTCTGTTTTCGTCGTTTTTCGTTCTGTCCTCACGATTTTTGTTCACTTGATTGTCTCCGTATGACGACTGAACCAGGGCAATCATGCTAACGGCAAGGAAGTGGTCGCAATGAGCCATAATCTGGTCACGATTCACACCGCCAGCCCCTGTCCCCATTCTGGAACATGAAATGTGATGAACGATAAAAAAAAGGGGAAGTAGTCTTCCTGTACGATTCTGTAAAATTAAAGGCCGGCTAGGTCACTGCTGTGCTCCTCTTTAGCGTATTCTCGCATTTTTAACGATAAAACAATAATTGGCAGCGCACACTATCGACCATGCCCCGGGGACTCTCATGAAAATAAAGACGGACAAGATTGATAAAAGTGATAAGCATAATTTACTGCCTGCGCTGACGTAAAAAGGATATGTTTGTTTTTATTTTTGACAAAAAAGAATGCCGAAGGGATGGCTGTCTTTTGATTTCAGCCAAAGGACGCTGAAGGAGAAATCCGGAATCGAGGATAATTTACTTCTTTATATATTCTTGATTACGCAAGCCTGAAAGGTACATTTAGTAAAGCATCGTATGGTATGGTATGGTGTGGTATGGTATGGTATGGAACATTATTCTGTACTGTTTCCTAAAGCAAGTGGAGATATTCAGGTGAATATCCGCGCGCCTGAATACGCTGTACATGACGAGCACCTTCCTTAAACAAAATATGCAGCTCACATAAGGACTCGCTCACACGTAACTAAAACGCCTCTTCGGTCACTCATCGTGATACGCTCAGATAGATGCCGACGCCCAAACAAATGGCGAACATTTTTGCGAAGAAAGCTATAATATATTGATACCCAGATATCACCTACATTAGGTGTAGCTCAAGCAACTTAGCAGGAATTCATCGCGTGCTCTTCAAAACCGCGTTGAACGTCCTCACAAATGCCACCGTCTGTTACTATCACTTCCCCTCGGTTTCTCTCTTAAATCTTTTTTTTTGTCATTTTATTTATCTTTTTGCCTGATGCCAGTATCGCCCTGCTTTATGGTAATAGGCGCACGCCAGCGCCTAGCGTCACGTAAGGACACCATTTCCGCATCGACAAGTCTCGTGCAGTAAAAATCGGGACCTTTCCGCGAGCGTTTAGACTGCGCCGAGCACGGCGCCACAATAATGACAGAGTGCGGTGCCCTCGTTGCACTTGGCTTGTTACAAAAAGCAAAAGAAGCGGAAAAATTTCGCAAGCGCTAATTCACCAGCCGACCACGCTTTTAGGGGACAACCGCAGGTGCTGCGGCTCTCGTTCCTCTATAGTCAGAATATTTTCATTAGTGTCGTTTACGCTTCGCGAAGCGTATCGTGAAAAATGATCAAAACGACGACTCTTTTTTCTCCGCCCGGATTCCTTTTTTTTTACTAGCGTTTTATTTTTGCTCTCATTTTCACCGCCATTTAGGTGTTTTCATCAATATGGCTTTCATCGGCTCCCGTGACCGACGCCGGTACGAGATTTCACGAGACAAGAGCAATCGATGCATACACTAGCTACTCTCTTAGCCAACAAAATTCCTCTGCTAATGGGGAGCGCCACGCCTCAGAGCGTTTACCATCCGGTTTGTTTATTTTGTTTTTAGAGCTAAATCTATTTCGGCTAGTGAATTCTGCTGCCTCGTCCTTGAGGGCCGCTCCGTCATTCGAGCCTCACGCGAAATGCGTGGTCTTTCTTTTTTCTTTTAAGGATGTTATTACTACTGATCGCAGCAGTCAGCTCTCGCTCTCCATATAGAAATCTAATGCAAGTTTAATAGAAATGGGTTCAAAATTTCGCTTACAGTAAGCATAAAAAAACAAAAAGAAAGCTTGAAGATACAAACCAAGTCCCGCGTGGGCTATGCATTGAATTACGCTTATAATTTCACTTGCATCTCGCACAGGAACTAGCACTTGAAGGCGGTGTTCAAGCAACCCCAACGCGCGGATACTTTCTTGCAAGCTCTAACAAACCAATAAATGAAGCGGCTTCTCCTCTAAAACACTCTCCATGTGGAGAAGCCAACATTTCCAAAAGCCTAATCTAATGGTGAACGCACACGCACTGCAGTGTACCAGGCGTTTCGAAACTGCTTCCACGTATAACAATGAACCGCCCAAATGCACCTATGTTCTGTTCAGTTTCACCAAACCATACTTTGTCCACGCAAATGCGTTACAGCATGCGCACACAGTACAACTGTGTTCTCAGTGACAACCCCAACCACACGTAACAGGTTTCCCGCTGATCTTCAGAATAGGCCGGTGCCATCAAGTAACTAAGCGACGCTCGTTGTGACGCTCTGTAGAATGCCGAATATGCTCGTGTCAAATCATAGCGTGAATGCAGGAAGCAAGACGACATAGGCATGTTCGCGCGACGCGAGGAAATTTTATTGTAAACACGCTCTTTGTGGTGTTGGCTTTAGGTGCTCATAAGAATACTACAGTTGAAAAGGCAGCGCTCCTTGTGTAGCACAAGAAGAAAGCTATTCTGCTTGTTTGTATTACGAGCGCACCAAACCTCAATGTGGCCTGCGCATGTTCTACGCGTTTGTTGAGATAAATTACATGCGATTTAAATAAATGTTCATTACGACTTTTATTTAGAAAAATGACTTGCTACCAAAAATAGCAGCCTCACAGTCCGAATTCCTTTGTTGTTTTTATTTGATATGTATTCACATTGTAATAAATGAGGACCCGTGATCGTAGGCACCTTTATTTCATAAGGGCTAGCTTAGAATCCCTGCATGGTCCCTTCCTTTTTCCATCTCGCTCCTCCCCCCAAGCTTATGCCCCACTTCTTTATTTTCAACACGCATCTTTGGGCAGGTGCACGAGCGTGCAGGCAACTATAATTGGTAAAGTTCTTAACATACACGAATATTAATAATAGAACAGACTGGCCAGATATACCCCACTGAAAACGTCAAGTATAAAACGTAAAGAAGTTGATCAATGGATACTACGAGGCAAGAAAGAAAACACCTATTCAGAAGGACCGTTTCAAAGCAAAGTTTGGCTGCAGAGTCAAAGTTTGAGACCCGCAAATAGTTATTGCTGATGAATTGCCAACGGGTCATGCTGTGTAGGTTATCTTTCATCGATCCATTAAAAAAGCGGCCGTTATTTCACCGCCGCCACCGTCAATATAGGCGTGCATAGAAGAGCATAAAATGAAGCTACGAAAGCACTGACAAATCTCGTATAGCACTCGCCCAATCTATACATATACGTAAACAGCGAGGACTCGCTCAGCTGCTGCGTCGTTTTACCACCGACTGTTCACGGCGAACGAAAGAGTTACGAGGTCTCTTCGAAAGGGCAGAAACATAAATGCACGTAAAAGAAAGCAAAGCTCGATTTACAGCGCTTTGCTCTTATACGATGCCATTGATTATCGCTCTCTGCGTCGTTATTTTCTGTGTTTTCCTCTCGCAGTTCTAAATAGACGCACGCATTCACATACACGCATACTTTATTTGTAGCAGTTACTGTAGCGCTCTCACTTTTTCTTTCTTTGTTCGTGGTTGTAGGGAATGGCGCGGGGGTTCGCGTATTTGCGCCTGCATCAGCGACAGCCGATCCGTGAAAGGCCAGCTAGGCGTCGTGCCCCGTTGGCGAATCACTAAAAGACGGGTTGACCGGGAAATTGCCGCCAGCTCCAAACGCGCCGCTATAAGCAGCAACGCCAGCCGGGGCCCTAGTAGACGTAAATCCCCGCCATTCTGTGCTTTCTTTTACGCTTTCTTTCTTTCCTCGTTGGTGCTGTTTTTCTTCTTTGGCCCGGTTTTTGTGAGTGAAGTCAGTAAGCTTTCGGGCCAAGCTTTTTCGCTTTTTTTGTTTATCCTTCAGGGTTTCATACATTGCCTTTGGACAGGCGACGCCTGCGAAAAGAACGGAAAAAAATAATGAAAGACACGAAACTAGAAGCAAAGGTGTAATAGCTGGGAGAAGGGGATGTGAGCATTAGGGGAAGGGAATGCCAAATAATGAAGATCCTGTGGTGAGAAATAAAATGAAAGTGCCCTAACTGCAAGCAGAGAAACGTGGATAGGAATGTCCGACAGAAACAGGGCAAGAAACAGAAATCACTGGCCCGCCGCAGGCTCTCGAATCTCGGGGCCTATTCCCGAAAGCGCATTTGTTCCCGAATGGTGAAGCACTCTGTATGGGAGAGAGGGTGCGCCGAGCCTCTTTAGGGTGCTTCTCCCGTTACCCCAAATCCTCATTTTTTTCCCAGTTTTACATGTGCTTTTCTCTTCTCGCCTTTGTCTTCCATTGCGCAGTTTGTTCCCGCTCGCAGGCGACGTCGGTTCTAGCGTAACGCACAACACCTCCTATAGAGGCCGCTTACTACGGCTTTCACGCCGTCAACACTCGAAAAGCGGGAGAGAAATGCCCAAGATGTGTAAGCGTTTAAGAGAAAACCATAAAAAAGAAAAGAAGAAGAAAAGCCAGAGCTGGCTCGAAGTCTCGCTGAGGGAGCCTAGTAATTATCGCGTTATTTCTCATGACTGTTTCATTTCATTACTTTATCTTTAACACGTGCAAGGCAAACACGGTTTCACGCTCGCTCGCTCGCTCGGTGGGCGTCGTCTCCTTCGATTGGCTGCTAGTGTTGCTCACTGTGTTGGTTATACAAAGTTTGATTTCGCTCCCGAGAACGCTTTTTCGGAAATGAATGATTTTGCGTGCGTAAGAAGCTTAAGGGAGCTTGCTTCAGCGTTGAGCAAGATAAACAAACCCAGGGCGTGCTAAGAGCTTTGAGCTCGCGATTCTTGACGTCTGCCACGTTCCATGCGCTGTAGACGACGTCGCAATATGTTGCCTTAGCTACGCAAGATGAGCAAGTTTTCACGGCATCCTTTAGACCAAAGAATATGATAGCCATTGACATGTGCGGTTTTTAAGCATAGGCCAGTCGCCTGTCGTCTTACAGTGCAAGACCTCTTGCTAGGACTTCTCAGAAAAGTAGGAATCATTAGGCAAAAACAAAAAAAAAATCGAGATAAGGCAGACTTTAGATAGTTATATAAAATAATAAATATAGATTTAGGTGCACGTTCAAGAACACCAGGTGGTCAAAAGTTCCGGAATCCTCCGCTACGGCGTCCCTAATAATCATATTTTGGTTTTAGCACGTTAAACCCCAACAATTATTATTACTAATAATAAATATACGCTTCGTGTAGCTCAGGTATAGCCAGGCTTACATAGCTTTCTTGTAGCCCTTCGTGCAGTGCAGCGTCGCTGAGCGCCAAATGTCCGCGAAACAGAAATATAAGAGGTCCCGTGGAAACTGGATATTGCCTAGAGAAAGAGGGAGGCTCCCTAATAAAAACGCTACTCGTTTTTATTATCACGCCAACGTGTTTTTACAAAAGAATGGGGTGATAGCAGAAACGATACAGATTGGACGTATCAAAGATTGGCATCGAATCAAGTTTTTCTCGTATCTTCCGAAACTTTCCGCAGCGAAACGCATTCGCGACCGCATTGCACATTTCTAGAGGGACTGCTACCTGACTTCTTATATGCATCAATACGCATGCACTATATCGCCGAAACCCTGTTTAACAATGCGCCACATAGATTTGCCTAAACTTCAATAAGCTGCATTCATTATCATTTTTCTTTCTTTTTTGCTATACTTTTCGTTTGCTTACTCAAATACTATTTAGTGTGGCACGTGGGTCAAATAAAATATATCTTTAGCTTGTACGGTACTTCGGTACACACGAAGGTGTTTGCGGAATACCGGGTTACCGCGTGGCGCGTCGTGCAGCCACAGTTATAGACGCGTTTCTTTCTTTCGCTGAGCGTCCTTGACCAAAAAAAAAAAAATAGTTTTAAAAGTGTACGCTTTATTAATTAGGCCTGGGCTGCCGAGAATTTTCACCAGGAGAGAAGTAGAATACACTATTTTTCTACAATAACAACTCTGTGCTCACCCGGTTCAATTCAGCGCGGCCAAATGGCACCACCTACCCGGCAGCTGGCGTTTGCGGCTACGATGATCCGGTATTACGCTAACGCTAACAAGTCTAAGAAAAATTTCAGAATTTCTAATGCCACAGCATGCGTATGCTTTCTATGCAGAGTGTCCTGCATAAATCCGGAACTCACACGGTTCTGCGAAAGCTACTACTCACGCCAGTGCATTCGCGTGCATTTTCCCCTTGTGTAGACCTTTGCCTCAATGTATTTCTGTTGCTACTGCATGTATGCGATCTTTTTTTCCTATTTCGAAAGTTTAACGTTAAACACGCTAAACGAAATGAACAATAGACAGGGCGACGGAGGGTGCCATTCACGAATAAATTTCCTGATTGCAAGTCGTTTATCCCATAAAAAAATATCAGCCGTCTATCCCCGTAACAACTATACCGATGTTTTTGTAAGCGGCGTACCCCCTCCCGCTTTTCAGTTCATTCCCTTTAGTCCGAAGCAGTTTAAATTATGCCGTAACATTTTTGTCTCGTGAATTTTCGAAAGGGATTAAAAACTCCTCTTTTTTTTTCGCAGTGCAAAGGCAGTTCTTGTATTAATTTTCGTGGTTAATCACTGTTCAAACTGCGATGCCTGCACTGGTAGTGTGAGAGCACGTTGGTACGCGAGAATGTCACTACAGCCGTCCCTTCTTGTTGCATATTGATCCTCTCTATAACAATGGGCTGTACAGCGACTCACGAAAATTGCGTTGTCCTTCCACGGGCCTTTTTCGCTCCTGGCCACATCATTCCCTGGTTGAGTTCGTTTTTTCTTGTTTTTTTTTGTTTGTTTCTTAACATCTTGTATCGCTTCCTCGTTCTATGCTTTTGTCTCCATCCTAGTGAATACATTGTATCAACGCGCCCATAATGTAAGGGCCATTTCACTTCATTTTTGGCAGACCAGCATGCCTTCTTTATTCTTTTCACTGCGATATGCGTGGCACAACAGAACGAACTTCCTGCCGTCGCGTCCGACCTTCCATTTACAGGCGCTCATTACCACATTTCGTTTTAAATGCGAAGCATTTCTTAGCGAACTTCTGCGACTTTGAGCGTATCTATCTATCTATCTATCTATCTATCTATCTATCTATCTATCTATCTATCTATCTATCTATCTATCTATCTATCTATCTATCTATCTATCTATCTATCTATCTAGCCGCCTACGACTTTGTGCTCTCCTGGCCGTTCCGTTAATCGGATGTATACCAAAATTGGTGTGTCATAACATGGCCTTATCACGAACATAAATGACAGATCATATCATGAAAATCATGACACGCATGTCATGAACAGCATGATTTACATTCCACGGCCTTTGGGTTCCCTGGCCGTTCCGTTAATCGGATGTATACCAAAATTGGTGTGTCATAACATGGCCTTATCACGAACATAAATGACAGGTCATATCATGAAAATCATGACACGCATGTCATGAACAGCATGATTTACATTCCACGGCCTTTGGACTCCCTAGCCGTTCCGTTAATCGGATGTATACCAAAATTGGTGTGTCATAACATGGCCTTATCACGAACATAAATGACAGGTCATATCATGAAAATCATGACACGCATGTCATGATCAGCATGATTTGCATTCCACGGCCTTTGGGCTCTTGCGGCCATTCCGTTAATTTCATATATACCAAAATTGGTACGGCGTGACAAGAGTTCATGGCGAACATAATGACAGGTCCTAACATGCAAATCATGACGCGCATGTCATGTGCAGCATGATTTACATGACATGGTCTCGGGGCGCTTGCGGCCGTTTAAATGGAGGGATACATACGAAAACTGGTATGACGAGACATTTCTGTATGACGAACATAACTGGCACGTGGTAACATGAAAATCATGATATGCATGTCATGTATGACATGATTTATATGCCACGCTCATGGCGCACTCGCGGCCGTTTCGCTAGATTGATATACACCAAAATTGGTATTGTGCGATGTGACTTTGTGAAGAACATGAATAACAGGTGGTAGCACGCAAACCATGACATCCATGACATGTATGTCATGATTTACATGCCACGCTCATGGTGCATTCGCGTCCGTTTCGCTTGCGTGATATACACCCAAATTGGTGTTACGCGGCACGACTGTATGACGAACGTAAGTGAGACGTGGTAACATAAAAATCATGACATGCAAGTCATGTACGACCTGATTTACATGCCACGCTCATGCTGCGCTAGCGGCAGTTTCAGTAGATTGATATACACCAAAATTGGTATTACGCGATGTGACTGTATGAAGAACATGAACAACAGTTGGTAAGATGAAAACCATGACAGGCATGTCATGTATGTCATGATTTAATTGCCACGCTCATGATGCATTCGCGGCCGCTTCGCTAGCTCGATGTACACCAAAATTGCTATTGCGCGAAGCGACTGTACGACGACGGTAAATGAGACGTGGTAACATGAAAATCATGACATGCATGACATGCACGACATGATTTACATGTCATGCTCATGACGCACTCGTGCCGTTTCGCTTGCTTGACACGCCAAAATTGGTATTGCTCGACGCGCCTGCATGACGAACGTAAATGAGAGGTGGTAACATGGAAATCATGACATGCAGGTTATGTATGTCATGATTTACATGCCGCGCTCATTATGCATCCCCGGCCGTTTCGCTAGCTTGGCACGCACCAAAATTGGTATTGCGCGACGCCACTGTATGACGAACGTAAATTAAAGGTGGTAACATGATAATCATGACATGCATGAAGTGTACGTCATGATTTACATGCCATGCTCATGGCGCACTCGTGGCCGTTTCGCTAGATTGATATGCACCAAAATTGGTATTGCGCGATGTGACTGTATGAAGAACATGAATAACAGGTGTTAACATGAAAACTATGACATGCATGCAATGTATGTCATGACTTACATGCCACGCTCATGGTGCATTCGCGGCCGTTTCGATAGCACGATATACACCAAAACTGGTATTGCGCGATGTGACTGTGTGATGAACATTAGTGACAGGTGGTAACATGAAAAACCATAATAATCATGTCATGTGTGGCATGATTTACATGCTCTACTCATGGTGCACTCGCGGCCATTTTGCTCCTTTGATATACACCAAAATTGGTATTGCGCGATGTGACTGTATGACGAACATAAATGAGAGGTCTTAACATGCGAATCATGTTATGCATGTCATGTACGGTGTGATTTGCATGCCACTGTCATGGTGCGCTTCCGGCCGTTTTGTTAACGTGATATATGCCAAAATTGGTATGGCATGACACGAGTGCGTGATGAGCATAAACGACAGGTCATGCATTTATATACCAGAATATGCGTTTCATTGGCATGGTGTACACTAGATTGTGCATGCATGCGCGCATGGCAAACATGCGATATATGGTGGACTAGATGCCATGGCATGAATGATTTCATTTGGCTCAAAGAGAAACAAGATGATGTATGCAGCTCCTTGCTGGCTGCTTCGCATTACATCGATTCCCACAGTGCGTGGGATCTGCTGAATTTTTTTTTTTAATGTGTTTTACTGACCGCGAACAATTTCTTTTGCCCCGCAGTCACTAGTTGCTTTATTTTCTACAGCGACCGGAGGTTGGAATTCTCATTAGGGCGTACTTGCAAGAACGGCTCCATCGGCTCCCGTCGTGTATTATGAGCGCATTGTCGTGGTCAACACGGGAAATGAGACATTGCGTTTTCGTTGGGTTTTATTGTCCTCACATTGATATTTTGTAGGCACGCTATAATTAGTCCGTTTCTGTCAGCATATAGTATATCCTAGGCTGTTCCGTGCGAGTTTCTGTAATGCGGTTATATAAATATCTATAGTGTTTTTATGCCACAGATACGTGACCTGTAAAAAAAAAAAATACGGCGCACACACGTGTTCTCGGTTCTCTTAATGGGACCAAAGACATGCTTGCTTGAGGGTGAGGATAAGCTCTCTAAGGAAATAAAATGTTTGAGGCAGTCATAACAATAAAGAATACGGGATTTGGTGTGCGTTCCAAGTGCCGGAACAGAAGGCTAGTTGCGATGAGATGTAGAGTAGTCTTCACCAACGTGGGACTCAAATAAAACCTGACAAAGCAACAGAAAGTGGAGGGAGCGTGGCGGCTCCCTTTTCGATGGAGGGGAAGATGATAGAGGCCCATGCACTTCCGTCGTTTTCGCGCTGGTTTTAACAGCGCAGCTGTTTAAGCTATCGATAACTTGGGCTCCATCGTGCAGAACTCCAAAGGTGGGTATGCACCACAGGAATTGGACAAGCCCCACTACCGAGTACAGCAGGTGCGAGCGTTAAAGGAAAACGCGGCTCGGCGAAGTGGAGCACGTGAGAAACGTAAAATAGATGGACAGAGAAAGAAAGTAAGAGAAAGAAATAGAAAACTAGAGAGAGAGAGAGAGAAAGAAAGAAAGCGATAGAAAGAAAGAGAAAGAGAAAAATAGACAGAAATAAAGGAAATAAGGGCATAAAAAGATAGAAAGACAAAGAAAGAGAGAATAAGAAACAGACAGGAAAAGGAGATAGCTGAGAGCAAGACAGAAAGAGAAAGACAGACAGAAACAAAGGAAAATAAAGAAAGAGGGATAAAGAAGCAGAGAGAGAGAGAGGAGAAAGAGAAATGAAGATAGAAATAGCGAGAAAGAGAAAGAAATATATAGGGACACAAAGAAAGAAATAGAAAGAAACAGATAGAAAAAAAGACGTGCAATAACTAAGACAAAGAGAAAGAAAAAGAAGGGAAAAAGAAGAGAAACAAGGAAGGCCACCCAGCTGCGGTCTTCCTTCAGGCTTGGCACCATTAGAGCGAAGCGGCCATAATTTTTTCAAGTACGTTTAACAACTCGTACCAACCATGGCAATACGCCGAGTGAGGAACACGAGAAAGTCCATTACAATAACGTGTCCCCAAGGCATTTTTATTCCTTGCTTTGCGCCTGAAGAAGATCGTCCCACTGAAGAGCGCTTCAGACGATCTCAAGTTTAGGTACTTATTTCACGAGGCAAAGCAGAAAAGTATTCAAGATTTTGGCATTCCTTAGGTTACTACCGCATTTAAGCTTTGTTATGTTTTAGCGTCACTGTGTATATTAATGTGACTGTTGACTATTTTTATCTAGGCTTTTTTTATGTAACGGTCTTTTTTGTTAACATCCCGTGTATATACATATGATGATTGTTGACTATTTTGTTTTGACCGTTATGCTATGTCCTTGCGTGGTAATTCATCTAAATGAGGTATGACTTCAGAACTTCATATGAGGAGACGTTATTATTTGTATTTTTGAGGCGTCATAGTGTCATCATTCATGGTATTCTTCAAGTTGTATATTGTATGTACTGCGGATTTGTTATGCTCGGAAATTCTGCACCCTATCTGCTCTATTTTCGACACCTCTAAGAGCTAAGGAGCAGCCGGCGCCTTATTTATGCGCCAAAGTCTCGTTACATCATGTCAATAAAAAAAAAACACGAAATTCTATGTTGCGACCGCCATAAAAGTTCATACGGCAGCACTACGCCGTTTGATGAGACTACACGCGGAACTAAGCCCATCTGCACAATTTGGAGACGTGCTCGCAAATGATTGAAACAAACTTCATTAGCCATAGACGTTTCTCTTTGCCATTCACGGAGATATCCTTACGACACTGATCGGAGTTCCTGGCCGTACCTCCGAGAAATTCCTGCGATTCAAGTCACCTATGACGACGGCATCACTTCCGTTTCCTGCTTTCATGTTGTTCTTTTTCTTGGTCCCAAAACGAGCATTCGTTGATCGCCTGACACCTGTCACTAATGTCGCCAGAATCCTGTCGTCGTCTTTAAGGTTTTAGTCACGGTGCCAAAATCGGTTCCTCCCTTCTTCGATTCCTCCCTTATTGACTTCCTTTTTTTCTTCCGCGTTTAGCGCTTTTACGTCAGTGAACTTATTTCATGCTCACTCTAGTGTGTCTCTTCTCATTCTTTTTATTTCCCTTCATCACAACGTCCGCACCAGAATGAACATCGGATAGTGGGTATTCTCATTTCGTGCGTGTTTCGCAAGAACAATACGCACGTTCGAAACGCCCCACCTATCTATACAATTCCAGCCTGCCGTACGAGTAAATTAAGGGCACGAGGCGCTGAAAGAATAAAGAAATAAATAAACAAAGAAATAGGCGTCGATTGTGATTTTTTTTCCTTTTCCAAACAAGCATCATTTCCCATTCGGCGGCCGTAAATGACATGTGTGCACGCCATCGGCGGCACTGAATGCGTGATAAAAGTGAGCCGAAGCCAATCGTGGGTTGCATAATTTGCAGTTATACCGCAACCGAAGCCGCGGATCGGGCCCGGCTTCGAGGATGAACAATGCGAGTGCGGGAGAGAAAGAGAGAGAGAGAAGAGCCATAGGCTGATTTGGAGAAGCATGAAAACTGTGATAAGGACAGCAAATAGCAGCCTAATGATCGTAAGCGTTCCTCTGTCCTCATTAAGTTCGCTCGTTAAGACAACGGTCACCGTTTCCTCCCAGTCTTTTAATGCTTGTTTTTTTTCTGGCTTATTTTTTTCTCAATCATTCTTTATTTTTCTAAGCCGCAAGACTATTTTTCCCGCAATGAATTCTTAGCATGGTTAGTGAGTGGCAATATTATTGCGATATCTACTTTTGGATCAAAAGAAACGCAAATTTCTCGGCTTGTATATTTGCAATTTTTCAAATAGGCTTTGGACATCACTCAAACTCAAGATCCTTTAAAAAAATACCTTTTACCAATAGGCCCATTCAGTAATATTATGGAAAATAAGCAGAGCTGTTTTTAGCTTTATGTGCGTCATCAGTATTAATGGCTCTGTGCGAATGGAGGCGAAGGAGTTTAATTAAGCGCAGTGAGCAGATTGCATTTTAAATTTACTCGCTTTTCGCTGGAACTGAAAACATCCAGATACTACATTAATACCCCTGGCGGACGATTTTATAGGCTTTTTACTTAGTCTTGTGTACCATGGTACCTTCTTTAGAACAATCACCAAACAACCTCTCATTGCTTAGAAAGAACCTCAGTTATACCACTGTACATTCTCATGCACTTAATGGACGTTCCAAATGGCCAGATGACACGCCATTTAGAAAGAAAAATAGAAAGTGAGAAGAGAAGAATGAGAATGATGGATTGATGCGCGTCGGCGTTGCATTGACTTCCTGTACGCTACCTCGGTTCGAAGTGGTAGGCAGCTTATGCATTTATAATTGTTAACTTCATCCCCAAATGGCCGGAGTAATTTGTCAAACAGGTCATTCGGCGGTAAATTTATCTAGCTGTGTTTACCGTACGCAGCGGAGTGGCTGGTTCCGCTGCGGAGATAGAACAGACCTACGTAAGTATCGCCAACAATGACCAGCAAGTAAATAATTGACTTCGAACAAAATTTAAGTCATTAGAAAAACTTTAAAACTGCATTTCGTTCTCCTATAATTTGTCAGCTTTCAAACCCGCTGCGTACCCTATGATTTCCCATTTTCTCTTGAACAGAATTTCGTGGCCGTAATGGTTCCCGAGACTGCGGGCACACTCAACAGAAAAGCTCGTGCTGTGCGCGGGCTTAACTTTGAGAAAGGTGTGCTTTTTTTTTCTTGCTTTTCATTCTCATAACCGGCGAGTTAAGATTTCAGGAAGCTCTTACGCGCACAAACGCGTAGTCGGTTGACTTGGGGAGCCTATAACGAAGACGTGAATTAAAAAAATAAATGTACATTTGCACGCCTTCATTGTTTGCCTGTAGTGTAGTCGAACTTTGTACCCTGCTAATCCGAGACGCTCAAGGTGTGGCTACATGACATAAAAGAAGGATTTTACACTGAGTGGTCACATTAGGATGTTCCCAGCATAACTACTGATTGGACCAGCCTACACATGACCGAAGTGCGCTTCACTTTCGGCGGCCAATGAAGGTCTTAAAGTGGCTATTAATGCAATCCTGTTTATATTTATACATAGTTAGGATATAAATAGATTGCTTTAGCCTATAATGAGTGCATTCAATAGAGAAATGAAAGAGAAAGCAGGCGAATTTACTAATGTGTGCTCTTTACTAATAAGGTACTGTGCAGCTATAAACACAAATATGGGCCTTAAATGTGCGTGTCTGTATGGGTCGCACAAATTAATAGCACATGACTTAGACAAAGTGTCGCTTGAAGGTTCAAGTTGGCTGCAAAGATCAGGAAAATGGGGGGGGGGACCTAAATGAAATCAAGTATCATGCAGAGTTTGTCTAGCCTATATTGAATGATTAAATTCATTCTGTTCAAAGTTTGATCAGAGTTCTCACCAGATTTCAAAGATATTGGCTAAAAATAATAGTGGCTCAGGCCTAGAGCGTACATATATCAATGTTCACCGGCAAACGGGAAGACGGCACACTTTTTTTCGCCATTTTTGTCTCCAAGGATAAAGCAAGGAGCTTGTCAATGTATTTGTTGAGCGAATGTTGTCTGTCAGCACGCCAATTTAATTTTAGTCTAAATTTTCATATTTTCGCGTTAGATGACGCGTTTGATTGTGGTCACAACTGTACATTCTGGAAGTAATTACTTAACGTACGGGTATAGCAGTAATAATAAAAGAATCTTCAAAATTTGTAATAAAAAATTTCGTATAAAAGTGCATGGTGAGGAATAAACACTAACATGAAGCAACCAAGTCAGTCTGAACTGTTTTGTTCTATACATGACTGAGAAGGTGGTGCAAGCGTAAGGTAAACTCAAGTTAACAGGAACGCAGAATAGTTAACTAGGTGGCATATTATTAATGAAAAAAGAAAGGAGCAAACTCTACTATATTTTGTTTCCTCAACATTTCTTAGTTTTCTTATTTCGAACAGCTTTTCTGTGATATGGATGTAAGGTGAATAAAATCGGCAGATGCCACGCATAGTGGGAATCGGGTTTATGCGAAGCAGTCAGCGAGTACTTCTATGCCGTATTTTATGGCTTTGAGCCAAGCGTTACGAGGTGAATCGACGTGTTCTTGTAAGTGTAGTAGCTGTGCGCACATCGTGGGCTTACCAGGCACGTCGACGACCTCAACACTGGCGTTTTAGAGGGTAACTTATGGTGCGAGGTAACGTCAGCCCTCGCGTTACAGTACATATGTCAGTATTATAAAAACTAAGTGCACTTTAAGGTGCAATCATGTGAATATTATATGAAACTTTCGTTAATGTATTCCTCTGGGGTCTAGCAATGCTTCAATATAGCTTGCTGAATCATGGGAATACAAATGCAATGTTTATTAAACTGCTATAAAAGCGGAGCCAACACTGGAACCAGCGACGTTAATCTGATATTGCGCCTGTATCGTAGGAGTACGTATGTAGTGTTTATTGCTTTCTTGTAAAATTAGATAGCCTGCACCACAACCGCAATCGACGTTGCACCGACATCATGCCTGCATAGGCTGTTTTTTTCCAAATCAGTTTATAGACCTGGTGTAGCTCTGTGGTAGAATACCACATTGACACGCAGAATGCTTGGTTTCGATTCCTCTGGGGATCCTAATTTCTATTCTTTCTATTCTTCAGGTTAACGCTGCCGATGTCGGTTTTTCTTCATACTCTCGCATTTAAATTTCCAATGTCTGTTCAGGCCGTTCCTGGGTAGATATATACTGTCAATCACCTGTGGCGCACACCCGTACACCACGGCCCGTGGTAAACGGGTATGTGCCACACATGTCTGGACGAAAGGGTTTGATGACGTACTCGACAGGATTTTCACGTTATTCATGCCATGACCCGTCAGTCACATTCGTCAAATCCTCTTACCTTCCCATGCCCATTTTGGCCTACACCAAGTCAAGGAGGCGATCATGAGAGCACCCAGACGCAGGCAGATAGATAGATAGATAGATAGATAGATAGATAGATAGATAGATAGATAGATAGATAGATAGATAGATAGATAGATAGATAGATAGATAGATAGATAGATAGATAGATAGATAGATAGATAGATAGATAGATAGATAGATAGATAGATAGATAGATAGATAGATAGATAGAAACGCTTAAAGTAGAAAAGGTTCGCTAAGAAATGCTTGCATTTAAAAGTGCGCACGTCCTTCTCACGTAGGAATGTTTGTGATCCCTTAGCGAACATGTAACATGGCCAACATTACAACTTCCTGTGTTGTTTGTGTGATATGCTCGGCACCACTGTAGACTATGCAGCCATCGTTCTCTGGTATCCGAACGGGCATTCGAATGTCCGGTGTTGAAGCTTGTGCAGTGCACATTTTAGGTATGAGACCTCATTCTAAAGTGACCTTAACTCAATTCTCGGGAAATCAAATTAAAGCCCCAAAGCCAAGAATAAGCTTGAGCATTCCCGCGTGATACTGAGAAAGCATTGCATTAGACTGCGTCACGCGATTTTGGATCCAACAGCGACGGCACAGAATGCAAACGCCACAAACTTTTTATTGATAAAACATCTGCTTAAAAACGTATCCGCTGCTGGTAACCTGTCGCCCTACTCGCCACGAGTATTACAGACCCTTTACAAATCCAAAACCACGATGTTTTGCAATTCTGCTTATTTGTCGTCTAATGTCACAAACAGGATACATGAAATTCATCGCGATAGATTACTATAATACATCAGAACTTTTCGTAATTTACCACAGAACCTCATCGTATCAGATAGAGGAACTGGAGAATACATACAACCCATCTTTTCTATTTGAATAAACTAGCTCCATTGAAGCTTTTTAGAGGGGTAGCTCTATACTCCTCGAGGTAAAACACGGAAAACGCTTCGTTCCGCGAATGTGACCTTCAAGCTCAACTAAGATCATGCCAGCGTCTCTAAGCTGCGTCCGATCCGGAGAAAATTGCTTACACATCGCCCGCGAGATGGCGCAATCTCCTGGGTGGTGAGTTCGCGCCGACGTTTCTCCAACGTATCAGAGCGTTAATCACGTGCTTCCTTCCACGCGCCTCGCGTGCAGTCGTAACCCCGGCCAAAGAGCTTCACCAAAACGCTAGAGCGGTGCTTTCGCAAAACACGAACTGCCACAGTGGTCAGTCTTTCAAACGCACAGTGACTTCAGCCAGCGCTTCTGGTGCTGGCTGTATCCGAATTCACTGTGCGTTCATGCTAAATGCGGAGACGGCGCGGGGCAGCGTCTGTGTTATCTTTGTGACGCACTTGTAGATGCGGTAGCTGCTGCGACAAAAGCGGCTGTCCGCCTAAACCAAGACATAGGTTGCAGGTGACGCCATGGACGCACAACATGGCTCCAACGTGGCGGCTTCCGTGTGGTAACGACGTCACCGGGACGTTATTGGGCCTCCGTGCATGCATAACGCAGAAACCAGCATACGATGTACTGATAACACTATAGCGTGACACCAGAATGTTCGAGTCCCATCATGTTGGGGCTCCATCGTGGCTGTTTCAATGACGTCACTGCAAACCATCTGTTGTTAAATCTCTACAAATCAATGGTATCGTACTTTCCCGAAGCAAGCGAAACCGAGCTATCGCTCGACAGACTTGGTTTAACCACGTTCAACCACGGTAATTTTTTATGTATTCATTACCGTCATCCCTCCCCTCCCCATACGAAAGTTTTTCACTCTTACGCGCATCGGGCTGTGCACTCCTGGAAATCTTAGCTGAGGACATCCGAATTTATCCCGTTCGCTAGCTTCTAGTGGTTTACCGCTCTATACAAGCGATGCGGAAGATCTGTGGTGGCGCTAGCCTTGTCACAGCTTAAACACTGCTTCGATTCAGTATAAATTACCGCTGTTTTAAGCTCAGTTACAAGTGCTCCGAATTGCTGCAAACGGATGGACTCCCACATTCAGATCATTCTACAGCATGCATCTACATTGTTTGCAGAAGAGAAGAATGATACGTAAATATTAAAAGCGCAATGGTGATATCTACTTGGCTAATAAACATGTTCCTTCACCACTGACCTGTGACTGCCTGGTACCGGGCACCGATCTGTTGGGACGAACATCCGAGCAGCAGTACTACTCCAAACAGTGCAGCGTTCCTGTGGCGTGACCGCCGGGTCACCCACACACATCTATCACCGGCACTGCACATGCCGTCACCGTCGCTGTCTTTTCGCACGTGAACGGCTGTAGCCGACCGCAAAACAGAATTCCCGTTCAGTCCAACTAGCACGGAGACACAAATTTGGGGGCAACCATCGCACCGCTGTCGCTGCGCACAGTATCAACGGCCGAGTCAGCAGAGGGATATGCAGAAACGGTAACCGCAGCAGCAGCAGCAAAATAAATCCAGTGTGTCCCAGTGACCACTAAAACAGCGGATTGACAAACAGATGAACACATCGGGAATGATTTGCACACTGGAATTCCGTTCAAAGCGACCTGGCAATGTCACCGGTTAGACGGTAAGCATTCACTGCTGGCCAGACGGGATGATATACCGGGTGATGTATAATACACCGTGGTGTCCCCTTTGTATGGAACGAGAGAAAGAACAGTTCCTTTAAATGTTCCGGTTTCTAAACGAATATTCCTCAAACAACTGCTGGTGTCGTCTAAGGCTTCCTAACCGAAAGTGCTAGCCCTTCGGGCGAGTCATTGCCCGGGCCGCACGCGGAAGCAGCGTATCCTATATGCACGGAACCAAAGGGAGACGCGACGTCAGGACATGTCCGCGAACATGCAATTTGTTTGTTAATGAAAAGCAGAGGGACGGCCGATTCGCGTGTGGTCCAAACCGCGGCCAGGAATCTTTCCCGCGCAGGAGCCTTCTGCTTCGCGTCCTAAAGCGAGCGATGAGGGCAGAAAGAAATCCTCCAGTAAGAGGAGGAAGAGGACGAACGACACCAGCGCGGCCGCTTCAGTGCGCGCTCGACACAGCGACTCGCGGGCGAGCGCGAATGCGGGTCACTTGCAGCCGCCGCTTCAAGCCCCGCCGCCGACGGCGTTGACGGCAGCGCGCGCGCCACCCCAGCGCCCTCCATGAGCGGTGTCGGGAACCTAAAACAAACGGCAAGAACGAAGGAGAGACGGGAGATTCCAGCGCTACCATCGCGATGGCACAGAGACCTGGGCTCCTCTGCCCTTATTCTTTTTTATTTTTTTCTGTTTCCCCTTTTCCTTCCTTTTTTTTCAGGGAAAGCGCTCCGGAGCGCTGGTTTCCGGCCCTGGCCAGAGGGCCTTGAACATCGAGTTCTGGCCTTGTCATTTGGAACGTGCGTCTTTCCTTTGTTTAGGTGGCTTAGAATTTTTATAGCGTCTAATTTCTTTTGATGCCGTTAGCAATACTCTTTTTTTTTTCTCTTTCCCTATTTATTCCAGACGTGACATCGCCGACTAACAGTTTCACAGGACTCGTTCATCTCATATTGGCCCTGGCGTCTTGTTTTTCTCTTTCAACGGTATAATTTGTAAAATGTGCAATGAAATTGGGTTAATGAGCGTAGGTGCCTTCTGACTGCGTCGCTTTTTTTTTCTTATTTGCTTGAAAGCGCTCTTACGGGCGTGCGATGCTTAAACGAACCAGCGAAGAATCCTTCATGTCCAAAGAACGGCAACGCACCTCGTGTGTCGTTTTCTTGCTCGACCGTTTAAAATTGCTCATCTGAATTGTAATTACCGTGAAACTTAAAATCCTTATTTAAAAGAAGAAAAAACGCCAGGCCTGCGCTGAAACCGCAGCACAGTCACAGCGAAAGATGGAAGAGCGGCGTTTCTAGAGCCCGTTGTAAGCTCTCTTGGGTCTACAATACAAGTAGACTAGAAAGGTACCCACTGCGCCATAAATCACAATTTTGTGAGGTTGGGAAGCACCTACTAAGCAATTATTCGTCATTCTGCGAGAAGCGAGGCACCAGCTACACGTCTGTAAGGCATTATGTGCACTTTGTTGACGCGACGACTGTGACGATGAGAATTATGGCTCAGCCCTTTGTAATGGGTTGGAAGCTTTAAACGGCCCACCAGTTATGTAATTTGCATTGGGTGACGCCCGCTCGCTATTTCCCTCTCCCGTCATGCTGTATAACATACGTTGACGTGCGAGAGAGACGGGGGGGGGGCGAAGAACTTACTGAGACCCCGAGGAAAATGGATCATGCGCTCATGGGCTTCCTTGGCAACCAATCCAAGTGCACTTGCGAGGAACCCACTACGCTCTAAATCATTCTAATTTCTGAGAAGTAGGGCAGCAGGCACTGTGCCATTTTTCGTCATTTTACGGAGATCCGTGGTACCTGCTAAACGCATGTAAGGCATTAAGCGCACATTGTTGATGCTGTGCCTGATGACGACGAAGAATTATCGCGGAGCCCTTTGTAATGGGTTGGAAGCATTCAACAACCTACTCGTTGCGCAATTCGCATTGTGTGACGCCTGGTTACAGAATTCGCGTTGTGCGACGCTTGGTGCTTATTTTACTCTTCTACCACGCTATATTGCATATGCTAATGTGGTTCCTTCCCGACATGAAGCCTGTATAGGACCTTTTTGCAAGGCAGTTTCAAGCACCGGCATGGCTCCACAGGATATTTGCCACATTCATCTGGAGATCTACATGGGAGTACACAGCAAGAACTAATTTGTTTCGTCGAGTTAAGCAAGGAGGGCTTTCTCTGTGTCATCTGGTTTCTCAACCAAGTAGTATCACGTTCGTGCTGATAAGA
The DNA here is from genome assembly GCF_013339695.2 of Rhipicephalus sanguineus. Lineage (NCBI taxonomy): Eukaryota > Metazoa > Arthropoda > Arachnida > Ixodida > Ixodidae > Rhipicephalus > Rhipicephalus sanguineus. The sequence continues at coordinate 228,397,296 of NC_051178.1, forward strand.
GATCAAAGAGATTCCTTTTTATGTTGTTTATTTCAAAGAATGTTATTACATCATATGCCTGACTTCTTTGTATCGTCAGAGAGGGGGGAACGATACTCCTTGTCGCCATTCTTCCGCGAAGTTGTGTTGTCCTATCGATTCCTAAGAGCAAGGTTTCCTATGGATACTTATCTAACGTGAAAAGGAAGCGCCTTATGAAGGACCTAATTCAAAATGTATTCCCTGTCCCCGTTTATCGGTTAATGTTTAAAAAAGCGCACGGCCAAGACGTTCTAAAACGAGTTAAAAACATGTGGATACCGCTAACGTAAAGACCTTCTTCCTTCAAGCTTCATACAGGAACCTTGCCAGTGAAAACGTGGCTGGAGGATAGAGGGATTTATGTACCATGGGGAAAGCATGTGTTTCCTGTGTAATCGGCCTGAAACCATTGAACATGTATTCATTGACTGTAATAATGCCATATTCTTTTGGGACATATTGCAGAGGACCTTAAAGATAGAACTACCTCTTAACCGCACGGAATTCGCTTTTTGCCCTTTTAATACTCTGGTCCGCATTTAGATGTTATCTTTTTACTGGGTCTCCATTCGGTTTGGCGCAGCATGTTAGCGTATAGACACTGTGATGTTAAAGTTCCATCTGTTCATGAGTGTTTCGTGGAAATTGTTGTTAAAGTTCGTGAGGTGTATAAGACGACTGACTGTGATGAAGATGTGATAGCTCTGTTTGATGCATTAACGCACATGAAACGGATATGATGTGTGCTTGTTAGATGATCTTGACCTGTAGTCAAGAAGGCAATAAAGAAAAGAAAACCGGCATGGCTCAGAGGTTGAATACTGGGCTCCCACGCAGAGGGCCCAGGTTCGAACCTCGTTCCATCCTGGAATTTTTTTCTTATTTCGTTTTTTTTTTTTCTTATTTCGATCGATACTGGTTACGGACACCGGCGGCGGCGGTGGCGGACAACTACGGCGCCAAAAACGGCCGGTGAAATGATCTCATAACAGCTTTCGCTGTAAAAACAAAGTTGTGTAGTCCTTGCCTCCCAGACAAGAGGTCAATGGCTGACGTCATAAACCAGGGGTGTAGCCAGAAATTTTTTTCGGTGGGGGGGGGGGGGAGGGTTCAACTGTACTTTATGTATGTTCGTGCATTCGTTTGTATGTGTGCGTGTATATACAGGCAAGCAAAATTAAAAAATATGGGGAGGGGTTGAACCTCACCCCCCGATATGACGTCAAGGGGCGTAGCCTCTGGCTACGCTCCTGTCGTAAACCATAGCTTATAGACTTACAAGACTCTTTGGCACTATGGCCGCCTCTCATCAAAGGTAACACCTTCACATACATGTACCACACGTGCGTTACATGCATTGCCCGTATTCCCTGCAGCCCCTTCGTTACATCTGTTAGCCCCAACAATACTACCACCTCTGGGGTGTAGTTAACTATACCCTCCGACATCGCCGAGCATGCTATTATGGCGCCCGAGGAAGGGCTCATTGCGGCAAAACTCACTAAGCGCGACTTAAGTGAATTCTGGTCTCCGTGTGCTGTGAAACAGTATAGTTCACTGACGTAGACCGCTGGGCCATCTGGTTCACATCCTTTTTTTTTTTTTTTTTTGAAAAATACACATGACCAGTATAAAGGACGCCGCACACAGAAGAGAAAGCAGTCGCCGTCCGTGTGCTTTCTGTTCCATGTGCAACGTTCCATCCACTGGTCATATGTATTTTCTACAGTATAGGTTAGTGCAGTCATAGTTATATTTATGCTAACTTAACACGGCTTTGTGTGTCAGGTCGTTTACGACAGAATAATGGGCAGGCTGACCAATGATGACCATGTTTTCCTTGTTAAGAGAGCACCGACGAAACAATAGACTGTAGAGAAACAAGCAACTAACCAACAACACAGAGAGAGAGAGAGAGAGAGAACAACTTTTTGAAATGCCTGCAGAGATGATGAGGCTCCGAAAAACAAAAATAAACGCTAGCAAAGATAGTGCGAAAGCCAAGCGAAAGAGAGAGATAACGAAAAGAAGAAAAAGACACGTATGTCGACTAAATATCGGAAAAAGGGGGGAAATAAGCATTATCCATATGCAGCACGTAGCCTCTCATACACTAACGTAAATAGTGGAGGTAATAGACATGAACCGTTATTACCGACTATTCGTTAGCAACTTGGGATGATAGATAAATGACTTTTTGTCAGGCAATATTAGATGCTATTATACGAGGATTATTCGATCAATTTGCGGCAGCAGTGCGATATTGTAAACGAAGATATGCGTGCTGAGCGTTATCTTCAAGTTGCAAATTATTCTCGTCTCCTACCTCTTACATCAAAATAGTTGTCAAATAATATGAATATTGTCATACCCCAATATAAACAGCAAACGACCAGTGCTCTGCATTACAATTTACAACCATATATGTATTGCTGTGAAAATGGACCGTTAGTGTTCCGTTTGCCTAGTTTCATGACAGTGCACAATTTGCTTTCTGTTACTGCGCAATGACGTTAGCGCGCCCACTTCAGAAGCATGACGAGCACATCGCTTCCACATAACCACCCGCGTTTTTCAAAACCACCACGCTTTACATTCGCATAAGCAGAAATCCCAGTTTAGCTACCGCAGTTTTAAAACGACCGTCCGCGTATCGCTGTTCCTTGGTCCTGTCGAACAAGACTTGAGCCATTTGAACTTTTCAAGGCCATTTATTTCCCAATTTCCCAACTACTACTTACATTTTTCCCTAGACAGCACTAGCAGAGGCAAAGCTGCGCTTGAGCTCTGTCCCTCTATCTTATCAAGTCAGTGCCTCTGCAGGTCTCTTTCGCCCACTTTGTGTACCAGGATATGGTTTCGGCAGCAACTTATGGAAGAACTGAACTGACACATTCACTCGCCTGCAAACCGGACTTAAAAAATTTGGCTGGTATTAGCTATCATCCGTTAGAGCAGCAACACTCTCCTCAATTAGTACAATGTGATGATTGAATTTGACAATCTTTATTCTATTTTAACCTTCATTAGCCAATAACCGGGGACCAGCGTGAGATCGCTTCTTTCTTTCTTTCTTTCTTTCTTTCTTTCTTTCTTTCTTTCTTTCTTTCTTTCTTTCTTTCTTTCTTTCTTTCTTTCTTTCTTTCTTTCTTTCTTTCTTTCTTTGCTAAGCCATAAGCTGAAGGTTCACTCCTGGATCTGGAATTGATCGAGATCAGGAGTCTCAAACACGTGGGCCGCGGGCCGTATGCGGCCCGCAGACCTCTGGCTAGCGGCCCGGCCCGCACATGACTGTCTTTGTTCTATATTTATTATTACTTTCTTAACAAGTATGTTCATGAGCTACACAAGCATGACTGGTCTAAATATTTTTTTTAGTGATGCACCCCCTTTGGTCACGATGTGTTGATACATAACCGGGAAACAAGACTCGATATTTCAGAATCAACGTCCAGATTTTTGTCATTTTGGAGATCGGTATCGATATGTTGTTGGCATCCTGGCGAGAAATCCCCTTCTTAAGTGACCCATATAAGAGATAAGGAAAATTTATTCTTTCACATGGAATTGGTACCGAACATTTTGTACAAACTGCGCTCCCGCCCCCTCTCCTACCTTCATCACTGTCCTGACTTTTGCGGGAGTAAAGTTTCGTGACTTCAGCTCGCTAGCTGAGGTGAGTATGATACCCCTGAGATAGACCTTAAGGTAGACCAGGTGGTTAAAAGTTATTCAGTCTGCCCTCAATCTGTGCCTCGTGATGAAATCTTGGGCTGGGCCAACTAATTATTTATTAAAGTAGCCACATTGTAGAGTATGATACACTCACAGCTTCGTGCTATCTAATGTGGCCAGGGTTTTAATGGTTTAGAGTACTATACTTATGTGTGTGCTAATCGAAGAATATTACGGTACACGGACTGTCGCCTCCAGTGATGCTCTTGCAAAACACAAGGGGTCATATAACATAGTGTTTGAGGTACAGGTGTTGTTGCCGCAAAAACATTTGTCCTTAAATGTTGTCACCATTCATATATAGAAAAATTTCCCTTGGGATACTCCTAAACCGAGTCGTTACGTGTCCCTAATGCAGAAAAGTAATACATGCAAGAGTGCACGCAAGTACGCATTGTAGCAGCAAACTCACACAGCGCAAGGTATGTAAAGACTGCGTTTCTATACGTTCAAAGTAAAGTTCTAGGTTCTACGTGTAAAGACTACGTTCAAAATACGTGTGCGACAATGCCGAATAATTTATTCATTTTATTCATAGCGATTCACGTGGTGAAATGGCTCTAGCGCAAGGAACGACCCCAAAGAATGAATAGCTGCAGCATGCATGAGCTGCTTTTATAAGTCTTGACGTGCCACTACGGCATTTTCACGGCGGCTGTATTACGAAGGAATGAAGCGGGACATAGGAAGCATGAACTTTGACTTTGCGGGTACTTGTGTACAAATCTTTTTACGACCAGCTTCATAAGTAGCGGGTTTTTGTAACCATTGCCTCCACTGTCGAGATACCTCACGCGCGATCGTCTTTTCTATTTTCCTGACAGTAGCGGTGGACGGTGGCCGCATCGTATAGCGCACGCCGCATTTATTCTGTGCTCGCTTTTACTGCAACGTCTATGCTCCACAGATATATGCGTGTTTGTCTGCTGGCCTGTTTCCCTTTACATTCTCCTCCGCATTCATCCTGTCGTACCTCGTAAAAGGAACGACAGGGACGATGCCACGGACGGTCAGCCGGGGCCAGGGCGCTCGGACATTGAGAGCGTGGCCCTCTTTCTTTGCTTCCCTCGTTCTCTCCTCCTTCAAACTTTGCACGCATCTGTCGTCGTTCGTGCTCGCAAAAGCGTCCTTCCTCGTCGCCTCTATTTTGTCCGGAAGCTTCACTCGGACGCTGCCATGCCACATGCTGCCCACCGTCTCTTCCCCCGTACGGTCATTCTTATTACCTTCTCCCTTTTTTGCAGTTACGTTCTTTCTAGTGTCCACATATCATCCTCACGCTCTCTCACTCCCCCTTCTTTCTTGCACATCCTGAGTCTAGCGCGGATCCCGAGGCATGAAAGACGCGCTTTATTGCGGCCTGCAGCCGCCGCGGCAGCCGGCAGCTTGACAAAAGGAAGGAGCCGGCTTCCCGTATTTCTATTTTCCTTGTCCCCTTCCGTCCCTCATCGTCCCTGTCAGGTCGTCGCCACGCCCGCTGCTTCTCTTATGTGGTGCCTCCCTTTTTGGTCTCCACGACGTCTTCCATTTTTGGGTTGGCATACGCTGGTTGTCGTCGCCTTCGCCTTTGCGCTGAGGTTCGGCAGGGTCACTGCCTATGCAGTGGTCGTCTATGAACAGTCGTGTCGTTGCCGTCACGAATAAAGCACCAAATTTAAATATAACGCGACGTGTCTGCGGCGTGAATGTAATACAAAAGGTGGCTGGCCCTGCCTCCTCCTTGTCGTATGTGCCTTCAGATTGCGCTACAGCGCGGCCTGTGCTTAGGGCTTGGAACACTATGCTTGACTTGTTGCATAATGTGTGGTATGGAAACCCTTATTTGCGCGCTCGATGTACGGTTATTACCGTGCGAAAGCAGATGTTTGCTCAGACCGGTGCTATCTTCAAAAAAGCGCTTGTCCTTTGTATATATACATTTTTTGCCGTACACCCGCAAACAAACGATAACGTGTTTAAGCGCGCTCCTTGATTTGACGGAACCGCACCGGTGGTCAAGTGGTAGGGTATCCGAATTCAATGCTGAATGTACTGAGGTCGTTTACCGGTGAAGTCGAGCACCTACTGCAACGGCAGCAGCCTTATTTATAATGTAGCTCAGACTGAATGCGTACCACCTATAGCAGATCGTCCCTGAAGCGTTGAACAAGTCGTTTCCGCTTCTCTGCAGAAGACTGCTTGTTTACCAGGTCCTGAAATAACAAGACTTCTCTTTCGTGAGTTTTTCTTGGCATTAGCGTCCACCGCGGTGCTACAGTAGCTAAGGACCTTGGCTGCCGACCCGGAAGTCGCAGGTTCGATTCCGGCCGCGGCTGTCGCATTGCGATGGAAGCGAAATTCTAGAGGCCCGTGACCTGTGCGCGTACACGTTAAAAAAAATCCAGATGGTCAAAATTTTCCGGAGCCCTCCACTACGGAGTGGAGGGCTCCGGATAATTTTGACCACCTGGGGTTTTCATGCGATTGCCTCGGCCGGGATCGAACCTGCATCGGCTTGCATCATAATCATAACGCTTCTTTTTTTGGAGGTGAAACCACAGAAATTATTATTTTTGATGACAAACTCTTTCCTACCGAATGATTATTTGACATCGGGCGCTTCCTTTTCTGTGGGTTTAGTGGCGTGCCAAGGTTCGTTAGGCGTGCGTTCGGAAGCAAACTAGTCGACCGCCATCGTCAGCGGTCGTGAGCCCGCCACTGCTGCAAGCTGTCTGCAGTGCGGTCCGCGTAGATTTACTCGGCCACATCATTACGCTATACGTTAGAACAAGCGGTTGGCACGAGCCCACACACAACACGCAACACGAAGAACAGCCTGGCGTGCATTGCAATGTGCCGCGCGCTGTGGGTATCGTGGTTGGTTATACAGGGCCTGTGGGACACGCCCAAGTACAAACCGCGAGGCGCTGTGGCGTGATTTACGACTCCCAACAGTGCAGGTTATTATAGTGCCATTTAGCCGTCAAGACTAATGGTGTAACTGGGCATTTTGCGTTCCTCACTGGTGTGTTGCCCCATTCCGGGACGAGCGGCCGGGATCATTGCTTCTAATTTACTTTGTCACGAATACAGCTGCATTGCTCCAACTGCGCCTCTTCTGAAAGTGTATACGATTGGTTTATTTGTTTGACGCAATATAAGACATTCTGCGTGTGTTTGATTTGCACTGACATCGGTTTCTCAAGTTGTTTATTCGTATGAGGACTAAAGAAACAATGCACAAGGTTGTGGCGTTGCACACTGCACTGCGTATCAGTTACGGGAAATATATATATATATATATATATATATATATATATAGTACAAGATCGGCGGAATGGTTGTGCGTTGAACAAGTTAAAAACTCTTCCTACACCAAAGGAGAGAGTAACATTCTTGCTAAAGTGTCGGCTTGCTAAACTTTGTTTCCTTCCGACAACGCCCTCATTGTGCCATCACTATATATTTCTACAACCAAATAACAAGCTGCTTAGATGTGTACAACATTTGTGTGCCTGTCTTTTTTTCTTTGTATTGTTCTCCGCAGTGCTTTATCATGTTGTTCGCAAAGGGAAACGAATAGCTGCGTCGTTGAATTATAAAATATAACACCTTTAATTGCTATTCTAGTCATATATTATTCCGAATGTATGCCAATCGTAGTCGTGTTGAAAGCAATCCGATGCGCATTTCTCATACGCATTCAATATCGTGTTTCCTTGGTGCATGCGTGCTTGCGAAAGTACGGCTTACGTGACCTTGCAAACCGAGAAAATTAGGCGGTCACTGCATATTCCGCCAGAGAATCAAGAAGTGGCCGCTATTTCCTGCGTCCCACAGTGCCGCAAAAATGGTATTCAAATGACAGGGTTTACACTTGAGGCATAAAATTATTGCGCCTAGAGTTTAGTGGAGGCTAGCAGCCTGACCAGCCCGCGTCAATGCACCGTCCCTGTACACAACTCACTGTCAGCCTTTTTATTTCGTAGTTCTTTAACAGGAAGCTCGAATTAACTTCCTTCGATCCACAAGCAGGCATTGTTCTTTTGCACACAAGAGCTGGTAGTTATTGAAGCGTGTAATTAGATGGCGCTAATAAGTTTCGGGTCCAATAACTTAATACCTCAGCCCGCCGTTCGTGTTCTTGTAGATGGGGTGGAAAAGTGAGAACAGCTGTCGAGGTTCGCCTATGCCGCATATTTCTTGTGTTATCTTTAATAACTGCGTTTTGCGAGTGATCTGCGGGGGTAAAGTGGGAGCCACGAACGTGAGAGAAAGAGTAATTTTTCGCGGTCCTATGCATTAGGTTTGACATAACAGGAAGCATCTATGTGACATAAAGGTAAAGTTGGTATTTTACTTACAGGGAAAAAGAGATGATGTAATGCAGGAAAGACAGGAAGGTCAAGCAGAATTATAACATCTGGTTTGCTACCCTACACTCTAAAAAAAAAAATGGTGTCGTCTGGCTCTCCTTTGCTACACATGTGGCTCTACTATGTATAACTCTCTCAAGGGAGTCACATTGACTCTCTATAGGAGATTCATGGGACGCACGACTTTTAAAAAGTGAGTTAGCGTGCTTTTTTTAAAGAGAGTCATATAGCCCACGACCCCTAAAGAGAGTCAACGTGACTCTCTAAAGAGTGTTATACTTGAGAGAGTCACATGTGCAGCACAGAAGAGTCAAAGGACACCTTTTTTCTTAGAGGTTATGCCAGGCGGAGTGGGAGAAGGAAAGAAAGATTGAAAGAAGAGCGGAGAGAAGAGCAGGCGTACAAAAACAAACAAACAAAGAAAAATATATGAGCCGTCATATATACAGCTGAGTGCGCCACTTGGTATACAAAGGCGGACGCCAATTTTATCCTTCATGGGACTTGCTCTACCTTGCGGATTGCCGCACAAATGTTTCAACGCATTCAGTGTCCCTGCGCTTAGAGTTATGAAGTGATTCGGCCCCAAAATGCCTGCTCCTTGTTGAATGGTTTGCGGAAACGCGTTTGTAAAATAATATAAAATCTTTTATTTATTTATACAGCAACATATTTACAGCAAGAAATCCCCACATCGGCTTGAGAAGGGACTATGCTCCCGAGCTTTAGGTCCCGGGTTCGATACCCAAAGCAGAACTTTCATCAAACCTCAAGCGTTCTTTTTGAGATACACGTAACAGATTTGCTTTCCAGCTTCGTACGGAACACCCGTAAGAATGAAAATTATTCCCGTACACGCCTTTCCCGCCATTACCTTACAGGCGTGCCATCGCGGCATGTTGTCGGGGAGGTGGAGGGGATGAACGTATTTGCGGTATAGAAATTATCACCTACATTTAGTTGAAGTGCGTCTTAACAAGCAAAATGGGTAACCCGTAAGCGTAGGAGCATGAACAGTTTGCAGTAAACATTCGCGTTTCAAACAATGCCGCGAAGCGGACTGAGCAAAACACAAGATACTCAAGCTAATTCGCCTCATCGGCTGATTGGTGGATCTCTCATGGCCATGGGCGGAAAGATAAAGGCTTGTATAATGATCAGTGATGACTCACCGAAGTCGCAATGCAACTACATGCTGCCGTTTTATTCATATAGGCGCCATGAGCGTTTCCCCTATTACCTGGCGGTGCTGTACATGTAACTGCTCGACAATGACTTAGGATATACCTGCGTTGGCTGTATATTGAACGAGAGCTTCTTCGATGTTTCTTTTTAGGGTCGAAGCTCCTTAAAGCGGCACCCGTTCGTCCCCGTCGTAGTGCGTAACCAGTCTTAACGCTAGTACCAGATCTTGACCTCCAAGGTGGTGCCGGTGGGAGATTTCTCCTGTGCGTTGTTAAACAATAAAAAATTCGCAGCGTGCGCGTTAACTAAAAGCAGAATTCTTCTGTCTCATTCACCATTAGCAGCCATTGGCACGTTCCAGTAGAAAACGTTAGTAGAAGTAGAAGTGTAAGTGTTAGCTAAAAGCCGACTTCTTCTGTCTCTCATTCCCATTAGCAGCCATTGTTTACCTCCAAGGTAGTGCCTGGTGAGATTTCTCCTGTGCGTGATTAAACAAGAAAAATTTTGTTCAAAACGCCGTTGATTGATGAAATAAACCAATGAAAGACGCCAGATGTTTTCTAAAAGCAAAACGAAAAGACGCCAGCTGCTTAACGAAAGACGCCAGATGTTTTCTAAAGCAATGGCTTTCTAAACAATGGAAATTCACAGCGTACATGTAAAATTAAAGTGAGCTGCAAGTCGTCATAACTCTCATCGAACCTTTAGTATAAACGCGCCCGATCTCACGTCGGTGATGATGTACTGGGCAGAATTCACGGAAGATTCACGGTTTACCGATTAACCTCCGCAGCTTCGCCCACTCATCATCATTCACTCCGTGGATATGCTGTGATTTTTTCTTCAGCGCGAGCTTCAAGGTTGATACAGCTCTTCGAGTAATCAAAGATTATTATCCTCATTATTACTGTCCACAATTCACCGCTAATTGTGGTATATCTGCCTATAACATCATGCCCCCCATCAGCGAAACCTTAGTCGTGAGAGGTCTCATCTATATAACCCCTAACGTATATATCCCAAGATTAATTTTATCTATAGGCTTGGGCTCGCTGTGACGCATTCATCTCGATCGGCAAGGCTGCACACTTCACCAGTGAGGTGTGCAAAGTAAATATGACTGCGCCCACAACTGAAAAAATACGAAGATCAAACCGCATGTCAGTGCCGCACCTTATGCCGTGTTATTCAAGGTTGTCATAAATGCAGAACCGTTCTTCGCGTTGGTTGCTTAATAGGATACCTAGTTTAGGCTACATATATGTTAGTTGTGAAAAGTTTAACCTTCGTTTTCAAAAAATGTAAGCAAACGGGCATGAAGCAGAAGAAGAAATAGATGGCTCGAAAAAGTCGACAACTTCGTTTTTAATGTGCCCGACACGCACACCCTTGTTTAAAAAAAAAAACGATAAGTCTCTCAAGTGAAACATAACCGCGAGTTGGTTGCTGTTGTGACAGTCGACACACGTTACCTATATATCGGGCACAGGGAAGACAAAGTACATGCTGTCAGACGCGGCTGCACGGCGCCAGAATTTTTATGCAAAGTGCTCGCCAGAGATCATGGCGGGCGTCGCCAGTCCCTCGCATAGTCGTAACTCCTCCCTAGTCGCGCCACCTAACAAAATATCCAATAAGGCGGAGTGCCGTCTTTTTCACACCACCCTTCGTGCAGCGAGGAAAAAAGAAAGAAAAACTCAAAGCAACGGTGCTTTCACGTTACGTATCCAACGAGATCAAAAGAGATCGTCTAGTCTGCTCGAAAACGGCGCCGTATTTGTTCGTTTTTTTTTTTCTCTTCTCCTTCTTCCTACTATACACTTATTTTTATCTGGTTTCCCAGCCTCCGCCCTGAAGACATACGACTCGGCACAATGCCACAAAAGGCCGCACTCGTTCCTTACAAGTGCAGCTCGGATTGGCGACAGAGCGTTGCTCGTCGTAAAAGGCTCACCCTCAACCTCTTTCAGCAATCCAAGCCTGCCTTTTTTCTTCGGTTTCGTCGTCGCGTTCTGACCTCATTGTAGGAACGGCACGACTAACCTGACGCAATCAACGTTATCCGGCGGCGCGGCCGCCTTTTTCCACCCTTCACCGTCGCTTCTGCTTCGGTATCGCTGAAAGCCCTCTATGCCGAGAGCTACACTTTTCTATACAAAGGTGTCTTCAAAGGGTTGTAGTCCTGTAATGCCTATTGCTGTCGTCAACAACGACCGTTGAACTTTCGATCCCCAAAATCGCGTGGTTAGTCTTCGATCAGCCGTAGTTGAGCAACATAGAAGCGGTTGCTCAATGCGCACTGTGGCGGTTTGGTCGCTTCTAGCTCCTCCACAAGAATAGAGGCGCTTATCAGTTGCGTTAAAAGCAGTACTTTATCGAGACCAGCAAATCTAGCGCTTACGGAACCTGTCTGTGCAAACATTGACATAACTAATAGAGAGAGAATGAGGGAAAGGCAATATAAGGTTAATCAGATCGCAATATTAGGCGTCCTATCCCACGCTTCCTATTCTGGCTTCCAGGCAAGCGAGCGAGGGCGTGGGGAGGGGAGGGGGAGAGGACCTCGAGGAGCTAGATAAGCCTGGTGGAAGCGGTTCTGTCATAGTTTAAGCACGCATTGCGCCTTGAAGCTTTCAGATCTGGAATTCTCGTGACGTCGCTTCAAGCCTCCAGCAGGAGCCATTCTTTGCATTCACAGTAAAGCATTGAAGCGACGGAGAAGCTTTGCTATCCGCCATTTCCTATATGTAAAGATCCCAACGTGTACCTCCTTGGCTTTCCATAACCAATAATAATATAACTGCTGTTGCACCGTAAGAACTACGACGTTTTATTCACCGTAAGTAGCTGTGTTGAGAATAGCGGGCAAGTGCAATAATTTGTGCTTTAGGCTTTTCAAGCTGCTTGTAGCGCACGCAAAGCTTCCAAGAGATTCGTATCAGAAAGAGTATTTGGGCAGGATTGGACCAACAAAAGCCATAACCGCCACTTTTAAGTCAACACAGATCTTTTTCTTTATTTTTTTTTCAGATAAAACTCAACCTCGATCCTGACCCAGACTACTTCTTGCGCCAGGGGAAATCTCCAATAGGCGTATGATGGGCTTACGTGACCAGACAAAGAACATTGTGTCACCGCACTTGCCTAGAGACGTGGTAGCCGCGATGAGGGCATCACAAGCCAAACTATCCCGGTGTTATCCGGCCTCAGTTCACGCAGCCGCAACGGAGCGTGTCACCGAACCAAAGTGCTCCTCTGCTGCGGGCTTTGCTTTGACGAAAATTACAACACAGCGCAGAACGTGGGTCTTCTTGTGAGAACCATGAAAACGCCTCGCAAAGCCGCGACCCTTGCGAACGTGCGAGCATCCCTAAAATGGAAATCATTATGTCGCGTTTCTCTGCTCTAAAGCAGGGAGAACGCAAAAAGAGTCACAAAGGAAGCAACGTATACCAGAAACTAAGTATTCAAACTGCGTGCGCATGCGCAATATCTTTTTCTTTGTCTTTATAAAAGACAGTCACGTCTGTGGCATCAGCGGGTAGGAAAGTCGTTTTACATGCTATGTTGAAAGTAGTATTTGCTTGATCAGATTTCCAAAACGGTGAAGTCTTACCTAAGGAAGCAATCTGTCCTACCTAAGGAAGCAATCTGTGTTCGCTCAGGCGAGTCTCCTTTTAAAGCGTCTCCCTTTTACTGCATAGGAGCCCAAGGCTTGCTGGATGGACCGTACGCCTTTGCGGGCACCCGTCGATGCTACAACTTCCTTTGATTCCCGATTCGTAATGTAGTATATAATATACCAACCCAGATTTATTTCCATCATTCGTCCTCCGCATCGTCTGGTGCAGCGAGTATACTAGCTGGTATCTCAGAGGTAACTGGTTATGCATTATAAAGCGGGAAAATGCAAATGCAAGAAATCTCGCTCATACTTGCTTTTACCTTCAGACTGCTCTTTTAACATCACTTCAAAGAACGTAAGTAGATTTGCGAGAATGACTGCCAGTCGTAGAGATTTCGCTAACCCGAGAAGAGCTAGGTTCAGTAAAACTGGTCTCAAAACACAGCCACGGATGATGGATGATCCGGATGACACTCCACGGATCATGTACTGTCTGTGGGTAGTTAGCTCGTCTTACGTGAGTACAAACAAGCTTCTTCATCTAAAGTATAGTCCCTGTCAGGGATGACAAGAGACGTCGAAAAAAGAAGAGGAAGGCCAGAGAAGAAATTAATGGAATACGAATAAAGACAAATGGAAAAGGAGAAAGAAGCGAGAGGTGCGCGCGGGAGAGACACCATCTTGGAGGTCTAGCGCGCGCAGAAGAGAACGGCGGTCAAGGCGACGGAGAAGATAGCCGATGGTCCGCGCAGTCTGGGTCTTGCCCCAGTCCTGTGGAGCGTGAAGCCGCCGGAGTACTAGCCTCGGCGAGCAGCTGTCTTCACGATCCGGTCGTCCAGCTGGCCGGCTGTGCAGTGAGCTGCCGGGACAGGCCAGCGCTTACGCCGCCGACCTTGAACGAGCCCATGCCAACGGTGCACGAGCCCCAGTGATGTGAGACGTGCCAGGAGTGCCTGCCGGCACCAATCTCAGTCTGCAAAGGGGGAACGACGTATGAGGACCTCGCATCGTTTGCGGAGCTTGCCCTTCTAAACCAGCAGAGACTACGGTACCGACGGACGCGGTGAGCGACGATCTGGGGACAGCGCGATCATCGTAAGCGGCCGACGTTTTACGTCCTGTAAACGTTGACTGTTTAAAAGTGATTAGGGACTCGTATAGAACTTGGCCGTGATAGGACACGTTAATTATAGTGTTTTGGGCACCTAGTTATTTCTACTTATTTCTGTTCTGTGTGTGTAATTGTCTCGTTGAATGGAATGAAGTGTGTGTTTATGTCACACCTTGTCGCCTTCGTGTGTCCATTGCGCTTGATCAAGCAAAACGTGCCGGGCGTCTTAGACATCGTGACAGTCCCAAATCCGCCTAAAAGTGGTGCCCCAATGTTAGCTGCCTTGAGTGCCACACATATGATAATTTATGAAAATATTTTTGTAAGCGCCCTTCATACCTAAATATATCGCTACCGGATAGCCGCTTTGATGATTTTTGTTGCGGAATGAAAGACACAAAGTCGACAGCGTTGTCGATCGATGAATGTCCACTTCAACATACTGTCATTAATCCAGGAAACGCGTTAAAATGTTCAATAGGCTGTTCAAAGCGCGTGGAGATCGTTGTAGGCGTGCGTAGGGTTCTCCATTAGGGGAGGTGAAGTCGCGCCGCAGCAGACACCCCCCATCGCCCCGCCATTTCGAGTTCGAACGAAAACAAGAATGGCATTGAATGCAAAAATGAAAAAAAAAAGATGACGTGCTTCCCACAACGGCCTGCCTTTGGATCGGAGGCACCTCACCTGGTTTTGCATCGCCTCCGTGATCGGGCCACCTTTGACCAAGCTGCGACGTCATGTGTTGACAGGTTGGCAGCATCACTTGATATTACGTCACGGGACGTCCGTCATAATGACGTCACACATTTCTGTAAACTGTGACGTCATCGCGATGCCATATGCTGGCGTCATCACGCGCTGATGATTTTTCGCATCACTACGCCGCGGGACGCCGAACGCGGCTGACGCGAGACGCTGACGCCGACGGTCAAATTTTGCGTTTGATGAGGCATAAAAGGCTTTCGCCTTAAAATCAGTATAGTCCTCGGCCGCCATTATCTTTAAAAACATGCGTGGCCATAACCTTGCCCATTAAACAACGACGGCACAGGTGCGACAGATTAAATGTATGCGGCAGACTTGGCGCCTCCCTGAGAGTACTAGGGTGGGGGACGGCCGCCCCCCCACCCCTCTGGCGCACGCGTATGGAGAGCGTCCCATCTATTAATTTAGCAACACAACTGCCGAAAGCGACACGTCTCTTTGCAGTGAGAACGGAAACTGTGGTTGCTTTAAAATTAGGACATGGCGGCTACGCTTATTTTCAAAAAGAACATCATTGCTCTGAGACATAGATATGATGTAGCAGCTCCTCACCATGCTTCGTAGTGAGGATAGCGTAAGCCGGCGCGCGTTATATTCTTGTGTCCTTGTGTCGATGAATGCCTACACTGCAAAAAATCTGGCCCCTAAACACGGACAAAGCTGAAGGTATAGCGGTGCCGAGCACTTTTCCGCGATCCGAATTAAATGATTTCTCTAAAAAGGAGTCTTCTTACGAAGTGCTTTCGTTACCACAGATAAAACAAAGCACTCCGTCACTTTGTTTGAATGAGAACACTGTTCCGTGACCAGACTAAAACAATTTCCTTCAAAGAAGGTCTTCTTATGTACCTCCTACGTTAAGATACTAAAGAATGGTCTGCCCGTACTGTCCAATATAATACGGCACATTTGCCTTAATGCAAAATAATGGTTTTGTACCACAACTGCACCATAAAATCCCATAGAAGCTTTAACACCTATGCAGGTGGCAGTCTCGGTATACGCTGGCAACAAGTGAGCGGAGGTCGACCAGTCCACTAGCCACATACGTCCACGTACACGTTCGGTATGGGTCTGTGGTTGTTGTTTCAAGCAGATGCTTCATGACGCATGAACCATAATTCCAATAGTTTTCCTCCACCTTCGTTCCTGAGCCAGCATCGTCGCATTGTTAAGGTCGAAGCTATAACCTGTCGTCTAGCAGTATTCAACAAGCTGTCTTAAAATGCGTTCCATGGGTGGCTTTAGCAACATTCCCACTTTGTGTTCTTTGAACGTCATTGGCATTTTCCTGCCCAATTCGCCGATGTAAGTGGTGTCGTGAACCCCACAACGTACTCTGTAGAGTACCCTGCTCTAATCATCCGCAGGTGTGCGGTCTTTGGGCTTTGTGAACACATGTCCTAAGGACAAGGTATACACAAACACCGCCGAAGATTAGAGCGGGATCATCTATGAAGTACAATGTGGGGATTGCGACACAACTTGCATAGGCGAAATGGGTTGAAGAAGGTAATCGAAGGTTAAAGAACACAAAGAGGATGTTGCGAAAACCACCCATGCAACATGTTCTAAGACGGAGCTTGTTGAACGCTGCTGAATGACAAGGCATTTTGACCTAATCAATTCGACGATGCTACCTCGTGTACAAAGGTGGAAAAGAAAAATCTTGGAATCATGGTTCATTCATCACGGCGCATTGGCTTGCAACAACAACAGCGGCCCTCTACGAGATGTTTACAAGAAAATGTGCGACTAATGGACTGGTCAAACTCCGCTTATATTTGGCCGCGTATACTGAGAATGTCGCCTGCATAGGTGGCAGAACTTTCATGTCATTTTGTTAATAATTGTTGTGTTAAGTCAAAGTAAACATTTTACAATCAAGCTACACATCCCGAGCTGGTAGATGTGGGGGTAGCATGCCATGTGTAGATGCACTGTACTGTGTGAACTTGCTGATGACGGAAGCATACCTGCTGCTTCATGCCAAATAAACAATGAAGTACACTACTACATGCTTCTTTAAATGCCACTTTGGCAGATGTATTTAGGAACATATTTGTCAAAAGTGTTGCAAGCCTGCTTATGAAACTGTGTGCACGGCCCATGGACAGCTCCACTTCGCTCCTTTCTGTACGTCTGAAAAGGAAGTGAAAGAAAACACCTAGAGCAACAGCAATGTTCAGAATTTATACACATTTAAACATTGCCATAGTGCATGTGCACATGGCCTCCCTTAGCATCACTGTTTCAGAAATCAAAAAAGCAGAAACGGTATTTTGCAGATATTTCTGGAATCGTTCTGATTATATGAACAACAAGCAGCATGATTTCACGAAGACTTATTGCTATAGTACACAAGAATTCAGGGTTAAACACATTACGTTCTAACTGCAAGAGTGTTTATTTACGTGCATTACCAATTCTATTCAATTATTGTCATGATGTTGAAGCAAAAGTCTTAACAGTTACAATTTTTGTACTTAATGCTGCCGAGAAGGCCGAGAGTTATATGGGTGAAGAAATGAAGAATTGCGCATGCGTAAAATGGAATCGGCTCGCACAAGGCGAGGCAAATTGTAGACCACTGCGAAGGGCTACTGCTGCAGTGCACATATAATAAGGCTGCAGATGACAAAGATTAAAGCGTAAACGTAAAGGATGAGAATTAAATTGAGAAGCAGGGCTTGCTGTCAGTAGCTCTTGAATTCTATCAGAAAACAACATGACAGTTGTATATCCTGTACATCTTAACGCGACAAAAGTTGAGCTGAAGATGGCGGCTTGAATGAATGTCAAACCATTGAACAAAGCGTGTTGTTGGAGACAATGTTTCAACAAATTGATGTGTCTAAGTTGTTGCAGCAACCTTGATGCAATTCGTTGCCCCTCTAAAGAGGAGTCCTCTTGTTGAATCACTAGCTCCAACAACATTCGTTGTTCAACAATTATTTCATGAGCTGTACATCTCGTTACATTCATTACAAACCTCTACTGTACCAAATGCTACTATGGCAATGATAGTGGGTGCAATACTTAAGCTGCAGTGTCATAAGCAGGTGACCGGCTATTCAACTCTTTAAATATACCAGATCCATAAAGACTGCAAACCATGAGGCAAGCACAACACAAAGAACAAGCGTAAGGAAATTGAAAGAGGTTAACTTTAATAAACGAGGTATGGAATTAGTCATCCCCATTTTAAGTATAAAAGGTGGTTTTTTAACGAACTCCTTTGCTGTTGAAAAAGATCATGCTGCTAAAAAGATCATACCTGTAGTCAAATGATAATTTCCAGGACGAAATTTCGTGATGCTGAGAGCATGCATTAAACTTTATGCACGATAAGCGTTAGGTGCAATGTCAGAGAGGTGGAGATGATTTAATGGATAGCAAATACTAAAAATGAAAAGCTCTCAGTAACTATCGCAAGAATAAGGACGAAGTAAGGAGGGAAGCATATGATAAGCTAGTGCAATGTCTGAAGCGAGTTAATCTTGTCTTAGAATATACAGTCATAAAGTGAGATCCAGTAAGTAGGCGTCACATGCACTGGTTGTGAGAGAGATATGGAAATGACGGACCACCCTTTAAATAAATGTCAAAATGTCCACCCATGTGCGTGTTGGGAACTAGCTCTCATGAAGCCCTAGGCTTAGAGAAAGCTTGATAAAGATGAACACATCACAACAAAAATCAGTAAAAGACAGATGGAGGATTGGTAGTCGAAAAGCAGCGAGAACAGCCAAAAACAAACTTGCAGGGTCTTTATGTACAATGCCGAAAAATAAGCTAGTAATCCTGCCGTTGGAGAACGTTACCAAGTGTATGAGCTGGACTACTACATAAGCTAAAATGGATGCTTGTGTGTGTTGGTATGACAGAGCATAAACAAAGCAGTGCAGAAGACTGAGCACACGAACACAGCACTGTTTGTGTCTTCCTTTTTCTTGTGCTCCGTCTATTGCGTTTTTTTACACTAATGCATTAATTGTGGAAACAATTGGCTGCCGCAATTGGGTCATCTAGGTCGAACTTTTTGGGCCTTGTACCAGACTAAAGAGCTCTGTTGTGAAAGCAACAGGGTGTAACAATATTGCGCTACAAATCAGGGAATACAAAGCATCGATAAGAATGTTCAGCCAAAATAAAAGGCTTCAGCAAAATGTTTAAGACACATACTCACAGGTTAATGCTCATTCACAGCTTCTACGGCAGCCCCATGATTTCTGTGCGTCCATCTGTGCGTGCCTTCCTTCCACCTTTGGGCAAGTTCGTGTAGAATGTCTGCCAGGAAAACAAAAACATCAGAAACAAGTCGACTTTTTTTAGCATGCCTCACATAACCCAAATTAACTTTTCTCTCCCCATACGGTAGCTGTTTAGAAAGCATCCAAACAGCCGCTGCTTTGTCTATGTATAGCTCATAACCAATTAGCAGCATCCAACACGACACCTGGTCATTGTCAAAGCATACGAGACAAGAAACTGAGACAAGTATAAGCAAAGAGCAAGCGGCTATATTTCGCCATTATATCGTTTCCTAATCCAGCCCGATGCATTCATCGCTTAAATTTAATTTACATTGCTATATTGGTGTTCGCCTAAACTTACTTTCCAAATAACTCACTAGATAACCTATTTCTCTTACGCACTATATGAATACATGTTAAAAAGATGGGGCATGCAAACATGGACACAAGAGAGTCAAGACACCTAAAACGCTGAGATCACTAACTGGAGGCTCATCACCTAATCTACCTTTACATTGTCGAGAGCGTAAATGCACGCCAAAATTCGATGAATGCAGTTTTGTACAAGCACATGAATGAAGAAATGCGTTCAATTCTCGAGGCCTGGCATATCGATAATGGCAGTGCACAAGAGAGCCAACCGTCGATTAACTAGCATAAAGAAGAAATCAAATGCTTGAGCAGTTATCTCTCACGTAGACTATCGCGCGTGCCAGATTGATAGGTATCGCCTCTTGCCTGGGCATGCACAGATAAGTTTCTGTGTCTACTTTATTTTGTGCCACTGTCCACCTTTCCAGTTGGCGTTAGTGGTGTCTTGGTTTCTCTCTTGTGTCCATGTTTGCATGCCCTGCCTTTTTAACATGAATACCTACCAACCAGCTCAGCTGTCTGTTTTACTAAATATGTATACAATCTAGAATTACCACTCTGTCCACTTGCTGATGTAATAATAACAATGGGGTTCTGTATGTAAACGTGAAATTAAAAGCACAGGAACCTCTAGGATTTGCACCTCCACCGAAAGTGCAACCACTCCATCAAGGATCGAACCCGCGCAGTTCAGATCAGCAGCTGACCATTATAACCACTGTATTGCAGCGCGGGATGTTCACTTGGTAATGTAGGTTAATGTTAAGGATTATGGAAAGAGCTGTAGGTTGAAGAAAGACATGCAATTAAGCAAGGAGCTGCAGACATTATGCAGTTTAGATATTTCTGTAATCCAAAGGGTTGGTGCTCAGGGCATGCACCTAAGGAACTCCTGTTCAGCGTCTCTTTTCGAACCAAAGCTTAGCAGAATTGATGTTCCTGTCTAGATATGCCCCTGAGAACCACAGTTAAATAGCTGCAAAGTAAACACTAGAAGACAGAAAAAAATCCATCACTTGTATGATATTAAACACATCAAGATGCAAATACACCAAACACCCTGGACTGTGAAACGCATTGATTGAAAAGATATCAGTTAAAGCAGCATAGCAATGAACTTCCATGTAGCTGCCACATGGCAAAAAGCAGGTGGCTCTGGTGCCATGAAAAATCTATAATAACACTTGTTGAATATAGCAGGATGTTTTGTATGATAAATGTATAAATTACCACTCACAGAAGCTGACATGCTATTTTAAAAATCAGCATTGCAAAAAATAAAGCAAGAAAATCACGTGACGTGTGAATTTACCATTCATAATTTAAGGCTAAAGGGCCCCTAAACAACCCCGGAGTCTAAAATTTGTGACAACTGCACGCTTGTACAACGTGAACATGTTGTCACACGAATTTTTTGATTAAGTGGTGTAATAATGAAGCCACAGGGGATAGAACAAACATTCCAGCTGGTTTCAGTTTCTCGCTCAGCCTGACCATCCTGAAGAGGGGCTTCCTCGGTGTGCCACTGTGCCAGAGCGGTGCGGTGAGGAAGCACAGTCAAAGCACTGGCGAGATAAACCAATTCGCAACACTTGTGACAACCACAGATACTGCATCATCACAAAGCCAAAATGCCGTTTCGTATTGCAGAGGACTATTCAACAGTCAGCGTTACTTAATGTTGCTCATAGGCAACATTACACCACTTCGCTAGCAAAGAGGACTGGTCAAGCGCTGAAGAGGAGGTGCGGTTATTGTTTTTAGAAGTGGAGTGTCTGACATTCGCACAATGTGATTCCTGCGGCCCTCTGTACGAATTAGCGAGCTTGTTTGGGAGGTTAAAAAAAAGAAGTCGGAGCCTGCTGACTGGCCCTTTAAGAGAATGTAAATATACACTAGAAGGAAGTACACTTGTAGACATATTACTATAAGCTATAAAAAACAGGCAATTAACATGCTCAATCCATGCAGCATAGGGATGTCTCACACCTTTGCAAGAACTTTACTATGGTGGCTGCATGTTTGTGTAGGCCAGAAGCAGCAGGCACGTGGCTTCCATGAATTTGACCCCTTCGTTGAAGGGAAACTGCTGCTCACATCCTTGTAGCACTGCTTTTTGAAGATGCTTCCTGCAATAACAAAATGACCACAACACAATTATGGTCTGCAAATATCGACAGATGACCTACATTGTTGCCCTTTCTCATTAAATTCAGCTCTAGACTAAACACTGCAATAGCGGCATCCTCCTACATTACAGGGCATCATACTGCTTTCCTTGGCCTGGATTTTAGTTCAATAATTGTTTTCACCCATAACAGAATGTAGCACTAGTAAAGATTCGGTTGGGGAGGGTGCAATCGTAAAGTGTGTATGCAAAGTAAGAATATGAAAAAAAAACAATGGCATAATTTCACATGAGATTTAACAATTATCATAATTCATGTAATGTCAGACACCCAAGAAGTGTTTAATGAGCAAG
>NC_051178.1:228419302-228459519 GCF_013339695.2 Rhipicephalus sanguineus
CCAACATTTCGGTACGCTGGCCGTTGCCGGGTTCTCCGCATGCCACGCCACCATCAAAAATCTGTGAGCGCCGTACTGTCATCGGGAACTAAGGTAGTGTCTATACCTCTCGTATTCTCAAACGATTTTCGTCTCGATGCACTTTGCACGCTTCACCGATTTCAGCTGAGCACCGGCTCTCGAGCGAACCCCGTGCTGCGCTTCCCAATAATTGCCATGGAGTGCCGCGGATTGCCTCTTCTCGATGATTGGCGCGCTGCCATTCGCGTTCACGAGTATAGAGGTTGAGCGTCGAGTGGAAGGAAGTTCTAGAACAGAGAGTATCGTGTCTTATCGGTAACAGTAGCCAGCGTTGTGCCAGCGGAGAGACTTGAAAGGGGGAGAGAAACATTAGCTCGCTTACGAGCTCGGAGTGAATTAGAGGCACTCTAAGCCGTTATCATCGTTATCGTCGTGTTCGTCCTGTAAGTGGTCATTAGCGTAAATAGCAATCAGCGCTCACTATTTTGCGTGATTGAGCACTCGGTTACGTTAGTGTTCTGGACGGGTTTGAGATGAGTCCATGCTTGCCGCCCGCCAGCTAAAGGAAGGAAATGAATTTCCGACAGCAGCCGCACTGATTAATCTCATCTTCATGGTCGAACAAAGCGCACTTATCTACAAACTGGCTTTCTTTTGGTTGGATATTGCATTTGTTTCGCTGATTTCATTTTTCCAGGTTGCTTAGTTAGTTTTGCCCGATCAGCAAGTGGAATATGCTCACAACGCCAGCGATTATCATCCAATCTTCCTTTGCATCGAGTAAGCGTAGACGCGTGAGCGTGTGCCATTTTCCCGCCTTACTAATTCGTAATTGAAATGAGACCATTTGTTGTACTGGATGCCATTTTTGTACATTCCCTTGAGATTGGTAACAAATGATGCTGTAACGTTCTGACTCGGATGTTATTGGTGTTTATGTTAGGACTGCGCTAAGGTGTCACATTAGTTAAACGACATGATCCGACAGTCGAAATTACACCTCATGTGTTATTTCGTTTCTACGCATGAGTGCATAGGTATTCTTGCATTCAAAATTACACGCAACGTCTTGGCCGAGCCATGTATTCGGACATTTCTTGGCCTTTCAACACCTGGTAACATGTCGGTGATTTTGTTTTGTCCGCTCTCTGCTGACGCGCGATAATTAATTGACAAAGTAAAAAACAAGTCTCCCACGAAGACCACTACCTCATAAAAGTTTAGTGGTGATCCCCGGTCTACATCAGACTTCTCACACTGATGCTGTTTTTATTACGATAGCAGTCATACAGACACTGCCAGAGGGTTTTTGCCGTCGACGTCGGCGTCGCCATCGCCGTCATGTTCCGTATAAGGTCCAACTCGGTAACATCCCCCCGCGCATCGTATGCTCTACCTCCAGATAAAAGCACGCGGGTGGGTACGACCAACGCGGCCGAAGCAGAGATGAGACGAGCCGGCCCATCTCCGTCGCACGGAGGGCGCATATCACGCGCCGTGGTATGCGGGTATGTGCCACAGGTGATTGACATTTTATATCTATCCAGGAATGGCGAGGCCAGATATTGGTAATTTAAATGCGAGAGCGTTCAGTAAACACGATATTGCCAGCGTTGACCTGACGACTGCAAGGAATAAAAATCAGGATCCCAGCAGGAATCGAACCCAAGAATTCTGCGTGGCAGTCAGGCATTCTACCACAGGGCCACGCTAGGCCTTCAAACTGCTTTTGAAAAAAGACCCCATGCAGGCGTAATGTCGGTGCAACGTCAATTGTGGTTGCGGTGCTGGCTATCTAATTTCATAAGAAAGCAACAGACATTACAAACGTACTTACATGACGCAGGCTTCATGTCGTGTTAACGTCAACCGTGATTCCAGTGGTAGCTCCGATTTTATAGCAGTCTAATAAGCATTACGTTATTCCTATGATTGAGCGAGCTACGTTCGAGCGTTGGTCGATCCTGGAGGAATACGCTAACGAAAGTTACGTAGGATATTCCCATCATCGCACCGTAAGGTGCACTTCGTTGTGATAATACGGATGATAGTGCTCTAACATGAGTGCTGACGTTACGTCAGACCATAAGTTACCGTTCAAACGCTAGTGTAGTCGACGTGCCTAATAAGTCGAAGATGTGTACACGACTACTACACTCACAAAAACTAGTCGATCCAACTCGTAATGCTTCCCTCAAAGCTAAAAATGCTGCATAGACGACTATACTTGCTGACTGCTTTTCGCATTCCTTCCTTCCTTCGCGTTAAACCGATTCTCAGAAGGCGTGGTATCTGCCGATTTGTTATACCTGTTCACTTTATTGTCATATTCGTACTCGTCTTCTTCATTTGTTCGTTTATGCTGCACTACTTCCGGAACGATCCCATGTGTATAACGCAAACAAGTGAAAATAATTATAGCAGAAAAATGGTAGTGCAAGAAAAGAAAAATATGAAATAAAAATGGGTTTTCAGACATTGCTGTTATAATTATTGGTTAATTTATTATCTATTTTTTCTCAATGTCACTTCGGTAATCTTTATGTATACTGTCATGTGGATATTACGGCGAAGAAATCAATCATAGCCGTTTAAAGGAAACACTTCATTGGTTGAACCTGTGCCTAGAAAAGGAATGATCGACACTCAAAGGACAACGATATCGGCGCACACAGTCGTCGCTCGTCGAATAATCTGCTCGTATCTGAAATGCGTCAGCTTTTATACATCTCTTATCGAACATTCTAGCGTTATCGCTGGTGCTCGCCTTAGCTTTCAAATGAACTCTAAGGTAATGTAAAGTAATGGCATAAACTCTACTCTAAAGTAATCTAAATATTCTAAACAAATCGGGAATATTTCGAGACATTCCGGCGCAACCTGCGCAAGGCAGTAGTTACGCGTGTAACGCTCTGGTTACATAAAAATAGAAAAATAAGCGCGTGTGGCAGTGTATCGAGTCAGAGCAGAGATGAATGAAGTAGTTAACGAATATATTTCTCTATGGAACTACAGCAACATATTTAACAGGGTTCAACAAATTAGTCGATTCATTCAGAGAGAGAGATAGAAATGTTTTAATGAAAAGCTGGAGATGTTTGCCTGGCTATTCGCCTGACATGCTACTCCAGGTGCTCCAGGGTGATGATTATGATATATACACTGATAACCACACATACATACATAGACTACACTGTTTACAAGTTCGGTCAGGCTTGTGGCCCGCAAGAAAGTCAGCAGCGCTTTCGTTGCGCGTAACGCACAGGTGCTGTTTTGCCATGGGCCGAAGGAAGACGAAGTGATTCTTTGTGGAACACATCTTGCAATGTACATTGTACCAGATACAGACTTTATTACCTGCATCTAGATTCCGAAAATACGCATTACATCAGGATTCCATGAAAGCAGATTACCCAGCAAGAATATGGTCACCTTTCTTTTCCTTGGAACAATAAATGGTGTCCCTCTCCGTAAATTGAAGGTGTCCCTTACTAAACTTCGATGCCGTATTCCTCCTCTAAATTTTTATTTACACAGGGCTGGTCTGGTTCCGTCCCCTCTTTGCTTTTTATGTCAAGAGCCTGAAAACATTGATCACTTTTTAATACATTGCCGTCGTTTCTCTAGTCACAGGAAAAAAACATTTCGAATATTTATTCAGAAATTTGAACATTCCTCTAGATTCTGCCAATTTCTTTCCCTTGGGGCGTCTTCTTCTCTGGGCCACAGCAACAGGAACGTCTGCATAGCTGTCTGCGAATTTCTTCGAGACACAAGAAGAGTTCCTTATTAAGTTATTTCCTATTGCAATTTGGTATTTTATAATTCTTTTCTCTAATTGATTATTTTCGATATTACGGTTCTTTTCTCATTCTATTGGCACATAAACCCAAAGATTCTTATTTATTTCCATACTCGCTTGTAGTCCGATTAATTCAATTACTTTTGCCTAAATTTTAAATTTCCATGTAATGTTTACCGCCGGTTTCATGGCCAATCCCCCTTTGTGGGTAAGAGCCACTAGAAGAGGATCAAGCAAGCAAGCAAACACATCTTGCTCGTCTCTGTCTTTTCTGGACTTTTCGCTGCATTTGTGGGGTCTATCGCCCCGTACATCGCGGTGATGGATGTACAACCTCACGAGGCACCATCCGGTTCCGTTCGACCGCGGGCATTGCTTCGAGGAAGCGAGGAAACACATCCAGCGAGAGCGATGACACCGAGCTGTACTCCGCATCAGGCGACGAGTCTTCGGAAGACGGCTTTCAACCCGTCCTGTACCGCAAGGCCAAACGAAGGATCATCAACGCATCTTCGGCCTCAAGTACGGCCACCGTGAAAACAGCGCCTCAGGAGATGGCCTCATTCCATCCTGTTTGTACCGCAGAACGCTACCGACAGTCTACGTGTCCTGAACAGGCAGCGCTCTCCTTGTATCTTGAGAACACCGTGCCGAACGAGATCAAAGATGTACGACTAAACACAAGGAGAAACATCCTGGCATCGATGTGGATGAACCCGAGTGCGCTGAGCACGCTGCAACAAGTAACGAAACTGGGAAACATCACAGTCAAGTCATCATACCAGCCGATGGTGCGACCACATCAGGAGTCATTTACGACATTGATACTGAAATCCCTAACGTAGACCTTCCAGTACTTATAAAACCAGCGAGTCAAGACAACGTCATTGTGAACGTCGGCCGCCTTGGCAATACACGGTGTGTGAGGGTAACGTTCAAAGGTGACTGTCTTCCCTCCTACGTGAAGGTAGGCCACTTTCGTCACCAGGTTCGACCATTTATTCCTAAACCTATGCAATGCTTCAACTGCCAAAAGATCGGCCACGTGAAGGGTGTCTGCAGGAACTCGGCAGTGTGCCCTCGGTGTGCAGAACCGCACTCGGAAGACAACTGTAGCGCAACCGTACTGAAGTGCCCTAACTGTCAAGGTGCTCACAGCGCTTCTTCCAAAGACTGTCCGCGCATAAAGAAAGAGATTTCTATTCTTAAGCAAATGGTGCGAGACAGCTCAACCCACAAAGAAGCCGCTGAGAAAGTCCGGCGAAGACGACGTCGCCGTCGAAGGTCTTCACGACGGACAGCGCCGAATTCAAGAAGTAAGTCGACTCATTCGGGAAGACCGCCAGCTGCAGTTTCCAGCACGGCAAACGCAGACGTTGGAAAAGAGCAAATGGGCAGATCTCTCTCTTCCAAAGAATGGCCGCCACTTACGCGTACTCGACGTGTGGAAGAACCACAGCGGAAGCCGCCTTCATCAGAGCAAACTGCTACAACAGAGGACTTGCCGAATACAGATCAGCAAGTGATAGCTCTTCTGCGACCCTTAATTAATGCCATTCGCGTGTTGTTGAGCAACATGCATACAACATCAGCCAGAAGTGCACTCCAAGTACTGGACGCTCTGAGTCCAGTACTGGCAGCCCTTGAGTAGATAATGGCTCACCCGCCACTGTCTTTCAGGGAAGAGTTCCGAAAGGCAGTGATTTTCCAGTGGAATGCCCGGGGACTGAGATCACGCATCGCCGATTTCCGTCGGTTCGTGTACATCAACATGTTTCCCATCGTCATCATCTGCGAGCCAAACTTGCCGAACGCAATCAGACTCTCCGGATATGAACCATTCATGTCTTCAACAACTGCTGAAAACAGCAAGGTTCTGATGTTTATTCGCCGCGACCTTACTTACATTCATCTACCGGTATCACCTCATGACGACAATCAATATATATGTGTAACAGTGAAGAAGAGGCTTACAGTCACGGTTGTGGGCGCCTACCTATCTCCATCAAGTCGATTTGACGATAAAAGACTGCAAGGCATCCTGTCATCATCTCCCCACCCGTGCGTTATCATCGGGGACTTCAACGCTCACCACACACTCTGGGGAAGTAGCAAGATCAATGCTAAAGGCAGAAATTTGGTGTCCTTCGCTTCCGATAATGAACTATTCTTGCTAAATGACGGCAGTCCAACATTTCTGCGTGGTTCAACGTATAGCAGCTGTCTTGACTTGGCGTTTGTGTCACGAAGCCTCGCCAGGCGTGCTGGGTGGTTCCCGGACATAGAAACGCATGGGAGTGACCACATTCCCACATATGTTAAGATTGAAGGATTCTCCCCTTCTAAGATACGCAATAGCATTCAAAGAGTGGACTGGACAAAATTTCAGTCTCGCATGGAAGAGCAATGTCAAGCGAATAGCTCACTTGCCTTAGAGGAGATAATCAAGAGCACGATACACGATACTACGTGTACTCTCACATGCTCTTCGAAATTAACGGAATTTGACATCGAGTTAGAGCGACTTCGAGCAATCCGACGACGTGCTGAACGAAGATACCGACGCACGGAGGCAATGGAAGACTTACGGACCGCTCGACGTCTACAGAAGAAGATTCAGCGCCGCATAGATAAACTCGAATCGCAACGTTGGACTGTTTTTTGCGAGTCCCTTGACCCTCGTAAACCTTTATCGCTATTGTGGAGGACGGTACGAGGTCTGCGCACAAAACCCATTCAGCGGTCACCATTCAAGGCGCTAGCTCTCTCTCAAAAGCGACCAGATATTGACGTGGCAGAAGAATTTTGTGCCAGATTATCTGGGCAACTCACAGCACCAAACAGCCTATTACCCTCGAGCATCTGTCCACAACCACGAGATCCCCGCATGGATTTGCCATTTTCCATCCATGAACTCAAGGGCAGCGCTAGCTTTGTGTGGACACGCGTCGGCATCCAGGGCCAGACGGAATTTCGTACAGAGCCCTGTGTCATCTGGGCGAACGCGCGAGAACTTGTCTCCTGGAGTTGTACAACAAATCCTGGCAGGATGGCACGCTCCCGACAAGCTGGAAGACTAGTCGCCTGGTTCCACTGCTGAAGCCGGGCAAGTCACCGTTGGAGCTCTCATCCTACCGCCCCATCGCATTGGCCAGTTGTGTAGGCAAAGTTATGGAGAGGATGATCCTTGGACGCCTGGAGTGGTACTTGGAGTGCAACAATACCTACCCAGATGCCATGGCAGGATTTCGACGTGGTCGATCATCAATTGACAACGTAGTCGACCTGGTCACCTACGTTCAACACGAGAAAGGCCGAAAGCGTCTCTGCGCTTCTTTGTTCCTCGACGTCAAAGGGGCGTATGACAACGTTACGCATGAAGCCATCCTCACCGCTCTCGAAGAGGTAGGAATAGGCGGTCGGATGTTACGTTGGATACGTAGCTATCTCTCAATGCGATCCTTTTTTGTGAGCACCGAGGACGGCCAAACATCTCCACATTATAGCTACCGTGGCGTCCCTCAGGGCGGCGTACTCAGTCCTGTGCTGTTCAATCTTACGCTGATTGCCCTCCTTGAGCACCTGCCAGGCACAGTTAGGCTATCAATGTACGCGGATGATCTCTGCATTTGGACGTCCGCCGTAACATGCCTACAGTTGCGAGCGAGAATTCAAAGAGCTGCCACTCAAACTACCCATTACCTCCGTAACAGAGGCTTGGAAATTTCTTCCGAGAAGTGCGCTCTCGTGGCGTTTACGCGCAAGCCTATGAATAACTACAGCGTAATAATCAACGGTCAAGCTATACCGTATATTCGATCACACAAGTTTCTGGGTGTCATAATTGACAGAGACATATCATGGAGCCATCACGTATCGTACCTAAAAAAGCGGTTGATTGGCGTCTGTCATCTGTTGAAGTTTTTCGCTGGGAAGACTTGGGGAATGTCCCCAAGTGCCATGCTACAGCTGTACTGGGTACTTTTTCTCGGCTTCCTGCGGTACAGCTTGCCTGCATTAACCAACGCAAGCAAAACAAGCCTACGAACGTTACAAAGTGTTCAGGCCCAGGCACTCCGGATTTGTCTAGGCTTGCCTCTTAGTGAATCGACGGCGGCTTCTATAGCGATCGCCGGAGACCATCTCATCAAGACACACATTGACGTTGAAACACTCAGGACACATATAAGGCATCTGGCTCGGACTCCCCGCCACCACCTAGCCTCTTTACCAGCAGACAGACCACGCGCATCTTTTTGCCAAACGGTAACCGCTTACCGCGAGTCTTTACCAACATGTTTCATGCCCGCCGCGAGACCTTCGATTCCTCCGTGGTGCCTGGCTCAGCCCAACATCAGCCTAACAATACCTGGCATCCGGAAAAAAGCGGATATGTCGTCACCTGCCCTTAAACAGCTCGCTTTACTTCTGCTATATGAGAAGTACCAAGGCTATGTACATGTATACACTGACGGCTCCGTTTTGCCAAACAGCTCAACTGCAGCAGTTGTGATACCGATCAAAGCCACAACACTCAAATTCAAGACCTCCCACCTTACGACATCGACGGCAGCAGAGCTCGCAGCGCTTCGTGTCGCATTACATTTCATAAGTGATGAACGGGCACAAAAATGGACTATGTTCAGCGACTCCAAGGCGGCACTGCAGTCTCTTCTGTCACCTTTACGACGCGGCCCGCACGAACAACTTGTATTTGAGATTGCAGAAGAGACGCACCATTTAACTGAGAAAGGGCACGAAATAACTTTTCAGTGGCTTCCAAGTCACTGTGGAATTATCGGCAATGAACGCGCCGATCAAGCTGCCCGTTCCGCCCATACTGAAAACAATCAACTCTTAATACCGCTCTCCAGAACTGACGCTGCACGGAAGCTCAGCGTGCTTGCTCGCCAACTCACCATGTCGCAGTGGAACGAGCCACACTTCCAGCACGCAGGACTATATGGCCTAGACCCAACACTCAGCCTTCGAATTCCCCCAGGACTTCGTCGAGGTGACGCTACCCTTCTGTGCAGGTTATGGTTGGATGTCGCATTTACCTGTGCGTACGCGTTCCGCATAGGAATGGCCGACACCGCAGCTTGTGACCACTGCGGAAGTGATGAAACAATTAAACATATTCTGTGCGACTGTCCACAGTACTGTTCGCAGAGACAGTCACTTTGCAACGCGCTTGACAAATTGGACAACCGAACTCTTTCAGAAGAAAGAATCCTGCGCCACCGACAGGACTTTACGTCTCAGAAGAAGGCTGTGCAGGCGCTAATGCGCTTTCTGCGTTCAACCGGGCTATCAGAACGGCTGTGATAGGACATCCTGCATGTATGTGCATGTGTGCAGTTTTGTTTTGTTTTTATTTTATCTCCCTCTCTCTCTGTCCTCTTTCCGACCCCTATATCCCCACCCCTGTGCAGGGTAGCAAACCGGTCGCTCGCACCAGGTTAACCTCCCTGCCTCTTCCTTTTCATCTATTTCTCTCTCTCTCTCCCTTGCCATGGGCCCAGAATGTGCTGCAGTTCTAAGCACGAGTCCTGTTGAAGGTGCAAAGCCGCCTTCAGAGAAAGTTTTTCTGTTGCGTATCGCCTGCATTCGCAGAGAACGTGTTTTAGGTCTTCTAGGACGTTACATTGAACGCACAACGGTGAGTCCGACAGCTTGATCTGTTCTTGAAGTAATGAGTGTAGGCGACGTTTAGTTTGATGCGGTGCAAGCATGTTTCCTCTTTTCTGTTGAGGTCTCGCGGCATATCGAAGGCACACGATGGATCAATTTTGTAAAGAGGTCCATACTGGTGACTGGCATCTGTCCAGAGGGATCGCTGGAAGCGCCATGAATGTGCCGACACAAGTGTCGCCGCGTCTTTTCTCGAGAAAGGTATTTCAACCATTTCTCTCGAGGCGTCATGTCCAGCTTTGGCAGCGTCATCAGCCTGGACGTTGCCTTGTATTCCGCAGTGGGCAGGTATCCACTGTAGAACAATGCGGTGATTCAATTCGCAGGCTTTATTGCATAGGCGTTTGATGTCCATTACGAGCTGTTCCTGCGTGCTTGGGGACTTCAGAGACTGTAGCGCCGATCTTGAGTCGGTGAAGATGACCCAAGACTCGGCTGTCTGGTCTACGATGAAATTAAAAGCAGCCCGTAGTGCGGCCAGTTCGGTGGCTGTAGATGAAGTACGGTGACTGAGAGTGGCACAAATGGTGACATTGGCAGACGGAATCCATACCCCAATGGCAGATGACGTAGGCGTGAAAGAGCCGTCAGTGTAAATATGACGGTGAGCCTTGTAGCTGTTTTTCCATGTGCTGCAGAGTGAAATATGTTAGTGCTGGTCCGGGTGTGCGCCTCTTGTTACTGAACCCAGGCACGAAAGTGACTATTGACCACGAAGGAATTTTCCACGATGGCTCCGCAGGCATTGACGCGCTTTGATAATGCAGCGGGAGTAAGCTCCGTACCACAGGACCGATTCATTCAGTTGTTTGTTGCTTCGTACTGAAGAAACGTTACAATATTCAAGCCACCGCTGTCGTTTGATGTCTATGGTAGGTCAAGCAATGTTTTACTGTCACGCATAAATCTTAGTGAAATAGTGTTTTGCAATCCGCCCTAGAGTTTTAAAGTATAGCCACAGCTTACTGGACTACGACTGTTTACTCCGTGCGCAGGAGCAACGTGTCGTAGCCATTTATAATAATAATTGTTGGGGTTTAGCGTCCAAAAACCACGATATGATTACGAGAGACGCCGTAGTGGAGGGCTCCGGAAATTTTGACCACCTGGAGTTCTTTAACGTGCACCTAAATCTAAGCACATGGGCCTCAGCATTCTTGCCTCCATCGAAAACAGAGCCGCCGCGGCCAGGATTCGATTCTGCGACCTGCGGATTGATCAGCAGTCGAGCGCCATAACCACTAGACCACCGCGGTGGGTGTGCCGTAGCCATTGATCCACAGTTGTCGGTATGCGACGTTCCTCGTGCCTCTTCTAACTTGAATTTCTACGCTGCAAAGCGCTGCACGAGCACCATATATGTCGTTCATTCGTGCCTCATCGTTTCATTTCTCCGGCAGCCAGAAGAGAACGAGAATGCAGTAGGTGTTTTTCATTGTTTCTTTCCTTACCTGCTTCAGAGCTTTTCATTCTTCAAACTCTCCATCTCCGCCTGAACTTTTGTCTTGTTCGGAGTACCACGCAGACGGGATATATATTGCCGCCTTGTGGTCGATCCTGGGTGTATATCTGTCAAGGGGAAATGAAGAACTGTTACGAGACCAAATGATGGAGTCCGAAGCGTAAGAAGCAAGGCACACTTTCTTAGTTTTTTTGGTACTTAGGCTTCTTCCGCAAAGGTATTACAGGTAAATGCGCGAAAACCAAGGGGGAAAATCGCATAACACTGTAGGGCGCCGAGCTAAAGCACCTCGAGCATCGATTATTGCGCTCATTGTCGTTGGCGGTGTTCTCCTTGTTGACCACTTGGGGGCTCTCACCTTGAAGGTCCGACACAGTGGCCGACATTTCGGCATAGGATGGGGTGGGGTAAGAGGGGGGGGGGGCAATCTATTTTCAGGTCATCCTAGGCTGCTTGTAATCCTTATGTCGTTAGCTGTCAGGGTGTGGCAGGTTTCCTCCCTATGTTGCGGAGGAAGCGTGCCCTTCAATCGTTTCTTCTTCATTTTTGCATTGGATGGGTGTGTGGGAAAATGAGGCGGGAAGGGATGGCAGGCGACTACGATTATCCATATTTTTTTTTACCCCAAACACTTCTCGCAATCACGTAAATGTCACCATCTCGCTTCCATGACATGACAGAGAATTTCAGCATGATCCTTTCTTAATTGCCGCGCTGGCCACAGTCTGCGATGTCGGCCATTGCTATGCGCAACGCGTACGCATAGGTAAATGCGACGCCCAACCCAAACCTACACAGAAGGCTAGCGTGAGCTCGGCGAAGTCCCGGAGGAATTCGAAGGCTGAGGGTCCTGTGCGACTGCCCACAGTACAGTTCACAGAGGCAGTCGCTTTGCAACAAGCTCGATAAGTGGCACGACCGACCTCTGC
The DNA here is from genome assembly GCF_013339695.2 of Rhipicephalus sanguineus. Lineage (NCBI taxonomy): Eukaryota > Metazoa > Arthropoda > Arachnida > Ixodida > Ixodidae > Rhipicephalus > Rhipicephalus sanguineus. The sequence continues at coordinate 228,431,211 of NC_051178.1, forward strand.
CAGGAGCAAAAGTCCTGCACCATCGAGAGGACTTAAACCTACAGAAGAAGGCTGTGCAAGCGCTACTGCGCTTTCTTCGGTCCACTGGTCTATCAGAACAGCTCAGATTGCAACGCCTTACCTGCGTGTGCATGTGTGCATTTTTTGTTTTTGTTTTATATCTCTCTCCCTCTCTGTCCTCCTTACGACCTCTATTTATCCACCTCTGTGCAGGGTGGCAGACCGGTTAGTACTACCAGGTTAGTACTACCAGGTGCACGTTAACCTCCCTGCATTTCCTTTTGATCTATTTCTCTCTCCCTTTAGCGTGATCCGCATGGCGCGTAATTTTCACGATAATGCGCTGTTAACACACACAACTGGTGACGGTTCTCAACCTTTCTGTATTTTAGAAGAGATGATATTGTTTCACGCGGGCATTACATACTGGACATCGAAATTATACACAGCTTCTACAGGAAACTACGGCGTCTTCATGGCGGGGGAATAACATATCGATTATCAAATCTTGCCCACGATGAAACATTTAATAGAGAAGGCAGAACCCGAAGTGACTGCGATCGTCTGCCATGCGGCAGATGTAGATGCCTCAGTTTTTTTACAACGCGAAATCGTAAATGCATGTATACCAGTAAAGTGAAGGCAGATCTTGGTTGGCTCGTTTCAGCTTTTCTGGTTTGTTCCGTTGCAGCGCGTCACTATGTTCTCTAGGCAATTCACGATGTTCCTCATAGCTCGACGACCGCTGAAGCAGCTTCACTTTTACCGTCCTCAGCTGGGTGATCTACTGAAAGGTATTCCGTGTATCGCGCTATCGCGCGGCTGAGGCGCGGCGTGTAGCGTTATGCCCGTGGTACGCGATGCCGAGAACACTGCCAAGCAGCCCTGAGAAATGTTTCCCCCTGTCGTATGTGTTCTGCACCGCGATCGTGAAATCTCGAGAGTATCTTTTCTTTTTGCTTTTTCTTAATGCTCGATGCTTCGTTTTTGTTTCTTTTCGTTTTACAACTGATACCCATCGTCACGCACATTGCACATTGCCGAGCTTGCAATCTGCTTCTAGAAAAAAAAATTGCTTTCTCCGGTGCATTGTGAATTCGTTGCTGTCGTCTTTGCGTGCGGGCACAATGTCATTCCTTAATTTTTGTTTTCGTTTATTCGAATGCCGAATTCCCTGATGCGGCAGCACATAGGCATCACGAATCATTCTTGGTTACTATTGCAGCCTTTTTTTTTAGATGTCTTCGCACTCTTGTACTCTGTTTGGAGGAGCAGCCGGTGAAATGCGTTTCCCCGCAGTGCTGCAGTCCGTCTCTGTTTGCGCTCTGTGGGAGATAGCTACTCTCTTGCGTTATATCCGAATGCGTATACGCAGTCTTGCAGTGGGAGCCAAGAAAAGATCAACGCAAGAAAAGATGCAGCCGACGTACGAATTGTTTGCGAATAGTCTGGTGGCATTCAGCACTGCAAGCGTACTGCCTCGAAACGGCGCAAGGCAAATGACAGCCGGATTTGACGGAGGTTAGAAAATTGGGCAGAGACCCAGGAAAAGAACGAAGTTTGATTACGGATGGTGCAATGTTGCCCGAGAAAAGCAAGATAACAAATAGCAAGTACTAGTATTCTACTACCATTTCTTTGTTATATAGGTTTCCATTTTTGGGGGGAGGTAACAACTGTGTTGAAGAAAGATCGTCATTATGAACCAGTGCCTATTTATGCGAGCAGTGTTCTATCTCAGCTTTGTACGTTTTATGCAGTCGTCACTACAGTTAACTTCATGCTTGGTATACTTTTGTAGCGTCAGCTACACTAGCCTAGCCGAGCCAGTTTCGCGTGGCTCCTCAAGAGCCGTGCTGCGCATGCACGAGAATCAGTGATGTCACACAGCTGGCGCATCAGAGCCGACACCTCCCGCGCACTCCGCCGCTGCCACGCGCGACTCGCTGCCGCCGGTCTGCGCTTTCCAGAGGAGTGACATCGTAGCCGAGATAGACCTACTGACGCTGTTATAGACGTGATAGACAGAAGAGCCGACGTGAAGAGCCGAGATAGACGTGACGTGACGCACAGCGAAAGCTGTGCACTTTCGCTGTGCAGTCGCCGTCTGACACTGCGCTGGAGCCGCTTGATAGCGTCTCTGACTGGCGTTTGCCAGAGTGGTTTAGCCATGGAGAAGGAGAGCGCAAATGCTGCTCAACGGCGCAGAAGAGCGGAGAAGCTTAACCCATCGGATCCCGAAGTAGTTGCCCGGAAAACTAAATATACATCTGCCATATAATGTATACCATGTGTGTGTCATTGGAGCAGCAGTAAGCATCATAATCAAGCTAATCCTAGACAGTCAGGAAAGCTAACAACAACCAGCTGAACCTTTGCTAATGCTACGTTATCCTGGCATAGCCGAGCTAAGCCACTGGAACATTTTTTTTATTACGCATTGTAGTCGCATAAAAGCATGCCCGTTGAGCACACTACGGATCTTGTTCCGTCAAAAACCTATCTATCTATCTATCTATCTATCTATCTATCTATCTATCTATCTATCTATCTATCTATCATCTATCTATCTATCTATCTATCTATCTATCTATCTATCTTATCTATCTATCCTATCTATCTATCTATCTATCTATCTATCTATCTATCTATCTATCTATCTATCTATCTATCTATCTATCTATCTATCTATCTATCTATCTATCTATCTATCTATCTATCTATCTATCTATCTATCTATCTATCTATCTATCTATCTATCTATCCTGCCAGCTTTTACTCACTGGCTAGCGCATCGCGTCAGGCGTCCCTTTCTCTACTTGTGCCACCCCACTTTCAACGAAGTATGGATGAGTGGGAAAGACACTACGCCTTCGTTGTCTTCGAGACGTCGATTTGCGGAGGCACCTCCGTGGTTCGAGGCTGTACCTCTATTTTTTTTTATAAGTGTAATGTCCCTTTCTTCTCTTCGTCTTCTCTTCCATAGTGGGAACTGACATTTTCAATCCTTGCATTATATAAATTTTACCGGCGACCATAATGGGGAACTCCCTCATCTCTCGGTCTGTTCAAATGAGTTGAAATAAAAACGTGCGCCAACAGCGAGAAAAGCGAGTAGGCTGCTTCTCGACACTGCCCTTTCTCTCACGCGTCTGTCGGTTTAGGCTAAAGTTTACTAGCTTTTGGCCCCTGTTAGGGATACTGGCGGTATAAAAACGGACTTCTAAATCGGGAACGTTGATCGAAACTTTCTTTGTTATTTCGTTATTCTAGTAAGGCCACGCTTTGCGAGACCCTGGACAGCGGTTACCGTTTGACGCCGTCGTTTATCATCACTCTACGGCTGGAAACAGCTGGGGCTCATTTGTGCAAACCAAGTGTGGGGTGGGGTAGAGGTGTGGGGTGGGGAATCTCAAGGCTAAACTAAGGCGTCTTGCATCTCTAAGCAGAAAAAAAGTTAGCCTGCCGTTTCTTTCTTTTGTTTGGATGAACCCTTCTTTATGTTCACAGGCGTACATACCCAGTCTCTTTCGAGAGAGAAGAATGGTGAGCACAAGAGAAATGCAAGACATAACTAAGAAGCCATTTGTCTTACTTTTTGTGTGCGCGAAAAAAAAAAGAAATAGCACACGCTGTTACGCCGCACCTCATGTACGGAGCGTAATCAAGCAAATATATTTTTCGGCCTTTTTTTTTCAGCGGCACCAGCTGAGCGCAGAGTGGTGAACATTTGTCTTGTTGCTCTTACCGTACATCTATTCTTAGGTTCTGAGAGCGAAGAGCAGTATTGTACCTCGTGGACTGAAACACAGCTCTAGGACGACACGCAAGGCACGGGTCATTAGTCAGACAAGGCGCACTACGATCGACTTTCTTCGTCCGAGTTTGAAGCGCACTTCAATCAATCGAAACTAAGTCTCAATGATATATAGTGACCCGCACAAATTTAGATGGGAGCGAAATACAATAAAATGAAAAAAAAACGAGTATAGATATTCTGGCCGACGTCTTTATTTTATTTTTTCTTTTCTGTCGGTAGGAATGACTCTTGACATAAAGGAACACTCTCTAGGAGAAACTTTCATTCCTGAATCGACGCCGTTATTTAGTTCAAGTCATGGCACAGCTGACTTGCCGTTGCATTATTTTTACGATAAAAAATTTAGGACTGCTCGTTCTCGAGTTACACGTTCCAAAAAAAAAAAAACACGAAGTCAATGTAATTGTATCGTTGTATAAATTGCTAGGTGGTATTAGGTGTCACGCAAGTAAAAAATAATTGACAATGTAACTTTACGAGTAGCTTTTGATCTGAAACACCATCTCCAAGCTTTTAACTCAGCATATGGAAGAAAAAGTTATAATTGAACGAGTTGCGCAAGACTAGCCCGAAGATTTCACAGGGTCTGTTCTATTGGTATTATGTTTAAGCCGGGCTAACATTATCGTCAAATCGAGTACAACGACAAAAAAAAAGTTTACCGCTTGCGACCTGTGGCCTGAGCAGCCAAATTGCGACATGCGGTGCTGTTGCGCAGGAATAAGAGAACATCTAGAGTGCTGGTCTCTGCCCATGTTTTCGGCGCGGGGTAGGTCGATGGCTACCTTCAACAAAGTTCGAACGACTGTCAGCCTATATCACCGTTTCCGCTTCGTCGTCACGAAGAAAAGAAATAAAAGAGCGAGAAATAATTCTGCCCAAACCCCAACTATTCACTCAGTTACCCTCGACTGTGGTGAGTGGGGACGGTGCAATATTCACATATATATATATATATATATATATATATATATATATATATATATATATATATATATATATATATATATATATGGGAAAAGTATGTGAAGGTAGGCTACGTTAGAGCCAGCTATCCCATCATTATGATATTCTGTTCTTAAGCAACAACAACGATCGTTGTTATTGCTCCCTTTAATTGTGTTGAATTAGTAATGAACATATCTCATAGTCACGCTATATGTAAGTGCACCAATAAAAAGAAATTAAATTTACGTAGTCTATCTGCTATCCCTTAGAATCTGCTCATGCTTTATACGCCAAATATTGTATATGAACATAGTGCTTCTGATTATTTTCTTTATTTTCTTATTCTTTCATTCTTCCTAATTTTCTTGTCTGTGTACTTGTTCAATACTACTATCATGATGATGGGATAGCCGGCTCTAACGTAGCCTACCTTACCATATTTTTTTTTTATTGCAATAGCAATTATATGTGCAGTCTCGGCTAGTTTTTGCCGCCGCCGTCATGCACCGTATATGTATAAGTATGTATGATATATACAAAAGTCCCAAAGAAAAGTAACTCAGAAAAATGCTTCCAGAGCACGGAATCGAACCAGCGACCTCTCGGTCCGCAACGCGTGGCGCTAACCACCACGCCACAAAGCGTAAATCCTTCAGGTAGCTAACGGCGAGCGTTATATACACACCCTTTGCCGCTGGCAGGACAGGGAGGCGGCAGGCGCTTATAAGCGTTTCTTCATTACCAGCGAGATGGCGTGAGGAGCGCAACGGGCGCACTTAAAAGTCGTCGGCCAGCTCGCTCGCTTCGTCTAATAGAACCTTGCCTTTCCGCTGTCTGCTCGCGCGGTAGTTGCTGTCGGGGGGTAGATTTTTCTGCAGCGCAGCAGTGCGTTCATCACGGGCAGCTTTTCTTGCTATCGCATTCATTGCTTCACCCTTGTGGCGAAACTGTGATTTCTTTCATATATAAATAAATAAAACAACGTAGCCTTGCACCTATTTCATTTTTATTGTACTTTCATTGCTGAACGCTGGCGTTCTTACAGCTGCAAGTATGTTTCCTTACAGTTATAGTATGCGCACAGGAAAGCACGCTTTTCAGAAGCATTTAATTTAGTGTGAACAAGTGGTAAGACAGGATGATTTAAAGCCGGCTATCCCAACATCATAAGTTGTTATTGAATCAACAAACAAACAAGAAAAGAAGCGGAAAAAAATTCACAGCATATCCACGGGTGAATGATGAAGAGCTTGGGCGAAGCTTCTGAAGCAATCATGGTTACACCGTGAAATCTTCAGTGGTTTCGCCCAGTAGTAATCAAAGCGATAGCCCAGTACATCATCAAATACGTGACAAACACTGTATATATTTATACAAGAAATTTTATTCCGTTCCGTTCCCCCTTCATTATAACGGCTTTATGGTCGCTGAAGTGATGATGGACTGGTGATGGGTCGTAGTGGGATGTTTGCAAAGACGAAGTAGTGGGTAGTTTGCAAAGGTGGCTTCCGCTCCCCCTTCATTATAACGGCTTTATGGTCGTTGAAGTAATGGATCGGATATGGATGAATATGGATATGGATATGGATCGGATATGGATATGGATCGTAGTGGGATGTTTGCAAAGACGAAGTAGTGGGCAGTTTGCAAAGGATCGGTGATGGGTCGTAGTGGAATGTTTGCAAAGACGAAGTAGTGGGCAGTTTGCAAAGGTGGTTACGCCGGACACCGGAGACGTGACAAGGTTAGACTAAGAGGAACTTCGCCCCTAAAAAAAAACCAAACCACCAAAAGCGCTTTTTACTCAAATGATCGTCTGCGTTGTGGGAACATTGCCCGTACGAAGAGTCGGCGTCCATGGCTTGTACAGTCTATACTCACCTTTTATGGCACCATCGGTGCTCACAAAACTTGTCTGATATAAGAGCCACCCACGATTTTCTAACACTTGGGCAATGGACGCATTATCACGGGTGTTGACGTCATGACCTTCGTGCACTAAGGTCAAGGGGAAAGCGTTGTTTTGAGTGACGTAAGGGAAAATATTATGAGCTAGATTGTGTAACTGGAAAGACCGCTTATGGGCTAGGAAATTAATTTAGCATGCTGCGGTTGCCCAAACAAAGATAAAGCTGTCCGCGAGTCTTGCATAATTGTCAAATCAAGAGCACCGCCCCTTACCGTGTGCCCCTAGCACCTCAAAATGGAAGTCAGGATAAAACACATTTCTACGGATTCGAGGCCGGTCTAATGTGCCTAACACCCGCAACTAGATCAAGTACGTTAGTTTGAACTAAGTTGTACTGCTTCTGACAGCGTCGTTTCCTGCTCCTTTTTCCTTATTCTAAGTGCGCATAGTGTTTCAGCAAGTCTTTATTATCATGTGAAAGTGCATTGATGAAGGGATGACTTAGTTGTAGTCGCTTTTGTTGCCTCAGTGATCTTTTTTTTTCGTCGACACACCCTGTAAGCAATACAGTGTGCGCGACAACACCGTCCGCACCATGCCTCATAGCAGCACCGTCCCGCAAAGAACGTCACAACTACAGAGGTGGTCTCGCATCTCTGAGAGTTCAGATAGTGCGAAGAGTCTGAATTCATAAGAGTTTTTATTGGACAAGTGTCAGCAGGACTGGCTCAGCTTTGCTGTGCGTTGGACAAAAGTTATGACATAGAGATGTGAGCTGAGCGAAACAGCACGTCGTATACTTGATGGTTTCCACCCTATATATATGTGCGGCCATCACCGTCTGTCAAGCGCATTGCAGCGAGCATGTGCGCCGACCAAGCACGTAGCACGATGTCGCAATTAACCCGATGGATATGCAACTGAAATCACCGACGCTCACGTAGGAGGCCATCGCTACGCCTGCGAGCACATCTTTCTTGGCAGTCGCACCGTCATTTAGCTGTCGCACTCTATGCGTAGAGTAGGATGTTCGCAGGATCGTCAGCGTCTCGTGTCAGGGACAGCCTGGGCTGAAGCTCCAGAGACGTTTTAATTAGGCTTGGTTAGTGCAAACAAATCACCGGCTACCGGTTCTCGAGACAGTTCGATTTAACTATTGATCGTCTGCATTGATTAGCCGGCAAGTGTGGCTGTTTAAGTGGGCTTGCCATTTTTGTGGCATTTGGCAGAGTTAACGTGATTGTTCTCTTGTTAACGTCATTCGCCCACGTCATATGTAAGCTGGTAAGAGTAACTATCTGTTCCTTTATCTGCAAACAAAATCGCTGGTCAAATCGAACCTTTTTATCTCGCATCGTCGCTAGCGTATTGCGGTCTGCCAATCCTTAAGCGGCTTACCTTTGCTTAGATTGCTAGTCAGACAAGCTATATTCGACACGTGCCGCTTTTTCTTCCATCTGGTGTCATTCACTCGCAACTACTTTTGATGAGAAATGCAATAACCCGTTTCTAATATACTTATTCAAAATCTGTCTTTATATGGGTCGTAAGGCAAGCGAATTCTAAGCTAACCGCATGGATTATAATATCATTGCTTCAAAATACACGAGTATTACATAAATGACCTGTTTTGTGCCATGAAAGGCCACGTTTCTCTATATGACGCAGCAGAAATTGATGCGATAAAAGAAGGCCTCCTTCTAATCAGGTCCTCTTCTTAGCGTAAGATTGAAGTACTGACATAATAGTTATTATCGCTAATTATATTCTTGTACCTTGAACATTACTACGGGCGTATGGGGCCGACCTTATCGACACTTCCTCAGAGACAACTTACATAAGCAAGCGGTTAAACAAAATTCACCTCGCCCTAGCTACTTTTTTCCAGCGCCTTTTCTTCTAGCTTTTTGCCCAAAGCTGTTCATGTATATCAAATGTCTGAACACATGTGTTGAACGTATCATCATCAGCCTGTCTACGCCCACTGCAGGGCAAAGGCCTCTCCCATGTTCCGCCAATCAACCCGGTCCTGTGCTTTCTGTTGCCACGTTATACCTGCAAACTTCTTAATCTCATCTACCCACCTAATTTTCTGTCTTCCCCTCACGCGTTTGCCCTCTCTTGGAATCCAGTCAGTTACCCTTAATGACCACCGGTTATCCTGCCGACGTGCTACGTGGCCGGCCCACATCCATTTCTTCTTCTTAATTTCAACTATGATATCCTTAACCCCCGTTTGTTCCCTGACCCATTCTGCTCTCTTCCTGTCTCTTAAGGTTACACCTATCATTTTCCTTTCCATCGCTCGCTGCGTCGTCCTCAATTTAAGTTGAACCCTCTTTGTAAGTCTCCAGGTTTCTGCTCCATAGGTAAGTACCGGTAAGATGCAGCTGTTATATACCTTCCTCTTGAGAGATAGTGGTAGACTACCATTCATGATTTGATAATGCTTGCCAAATGAGCCCCATCCCATCCTTATTCTTCTAGTTATTTCACTCTCATGGTTCGGCTCCGAGGTTACTACCTGTCCTAAGTAGACGTACTCCTTTACAACTTCCAGCGTCTCGCCACCTATCGCGAAGCGCTGTTCTCTGCCAAGATTGTTCCACATTACTTTAGTTTTATGCATATTAATTTTCAGACCTACTCTTCTACTTTCCGTATCCAGTTCAGTAATCATGAGCTGTAATTCGTCTCCCGCGTTACTCATCAATGCAATGTCATCAGCGAATCGCAGGTTACTGAGATACTCTCCATTAACTCTTATCCCTAATTCTTCCCAATCTAGGGCCCTGAAAACCTCCTGTAAACACGCGGTGAATAGCATTGGAGAGATCGTGTCTCCCTGTCGTACGCCCTTCTTTATTGGGATTCTGTCGCTTTCTTTATGAAGGACTATAGTGGCTGTGGATGCGCTGTAGATTTCTTCCATTATGTTTATATAGGCTTCGTCGATGCCCTGATTCCGCAGTGCTTTCATGACTGCTGATGTCTCCACCGAATCAAATGCCTTCTCGTAATCTATGAAGGCTATGTATAGGGGTTGGTTGTATTCCGCGCGTTGAACGTATATCACCGTTAAAACTTTTTGCGCTTTCTTTCCTAAATCGCTCTTAAAAAAAATAGAATGTGCAGCACCGTGCAGCGGTACTAAACGCTGTTGGTTGATTCTTTTCATGACTCGTTTCATCCGAGGCCTTCCTTTCTATACAGCACTGTTGGGTTACAAATATCCGCAAATGTACTTTGCGCGGAGTTCTGTAAGTATATACTTCACATTAGGTCGACACCGTGTGCCGCTAGAAAACGGCAGGCGCGTTTGCATCTTTTATTCTTTGTTCGTTTTAGTTAGGAAATGTCAACACAGGTGGCTCAAAACTTGCGAAAGCTGGAACAAAATAATAATAATAATAATAAATAAATAAATAAAATAAATAAATAAATAAATAAATAAATAAAAAAGAAGACAGAGTGAAAAGCGTTACAACTCATACGAAGTTTTGATTTCGCAAACTTTAGCTTCACCCCCTTTAAGACGTGTTCACTATATATCAACATGCCTTTACAAACAGGAAGCAGCTTTTAGCCCGTCTACAAGGGATTTGTATTGTACGGCGGCATTTCACTTTTTGTTTAACGAACTGGTTGTGTTTTTAGTGACAGTGTTTATCTTTGACGAGACGTCAGAGATAAGCAAGGCACGCTTTCGCTTCCGTTAAGAATGCGCCAATGTCAGTAGCTTCCGACAGCGCGAGTAAGAGAGAGGGATAAGGGTAGGGGGTGCGAGAGAGAGAGAGATGCTGCTCTTGGTTCGCTGCCTACCAGATGACGAAAGGTCGTGTCTCCTGTACGCAATCTTCTTTCACCCTCATTTCTCATCCCCCCCCCCCCCCAACGATGCTGAGCTGTGCTCCCTTATCAGTTACAGATATAAACGCCTTTTCTACCTGCAGATCACTTCTATATTAGCTGCGCGTTTTCGTTCGCCTAATATAATTGATAGGCGAAAGATGACTAGGATAGAAGAACTTATTGAAAATTTTCCCTTCGTCTTCCGCAGTACCCACATGTCCAACGTACTGCTATAAGGATGTTCCCATATAGATGGCGGGCAGCAAACCTTACCGTTGTAAAGCATAGGTGCGGCAGCAAATATTCGAATGCTGGCGCGTGGTGGCGCAAGCTCAACGTGGAACACGCCTTGTTTCGGCATGCCCGCCCTCAACGCCCGCAGTGGTCCCTCCGACGGCGCACGCCGTCGTGACTATCGTGAAGCGGGACAACTGTTCTCTGCCGACTGCGGCATGAAAAATATTTCACAAACGCCTTTCTCTGAAGCATCAAGTAAGCTGATGGTGCTGCCTGTGACCTGTTGCGGCAGCGAGGAAACCGTTGAACACGTCCTTTGTCATTGTCCTCGCAACAGCACCCACGCACTGCTCCTCGCGACGGTGTTAAGCACGCCTCGACAACCAGACGCATCAGAAATATCACATACGTGCGACCTTCGCACCATCGCGCGCGTGCGCGTGTGTGTGTGTATGCGTGTGTGTGTGTGTAGAGAGGGGGGCGTTTGCGTGTGTGCATGTGCCTGGGTCTGTGTGCGCACGCGCGCGCGCGCGCGCGCGCGCGTGTGTGTGTGTGTGTGTGTGTGTGTGTGTGTGTGTGTGTGTGTGTGTGTGTGTGTGTGTGTGCATACATGTGTATGCGCGTGTCATGTTCTTTCTTGCTCCATTTGCATATCCGCATTCCATTTATCATTTATCCCCCTCTCCCACACCCTCACCTATGACGATGAGCAATAAGTTATTTTACAACAAATATTGTGGTACGGTTCCCGGACAAATGTATTTTGTTGTTTTTCATTACTGACACATAGGCGTGAACAAGACGCACTAGCGACGGCCGAAGGTAATCTTTTAAAGCTTTGAAATTGCGTTTGCAACTTATAGTTTTGTGTGAATCATTTTTCTACTTTCTAATGATTGATTAGACACGTTTCAGTTTATTAAGTTGGTTCCCGGGAGTATCACACGACACTCACCATCGCGCGCGCATAGCGCCAACATTTATTGTGGTGGTGACACTGCTTGGTGTCGGTGCCGGACCTCTGTACCGATGTCATTAGCTTCCTCGGATCAACGTGACCGAATGTCCGGGTCGTTTTGTTTCTCCTGAACTTCTATTTCATTATTTTATTCTATGTTTGTCAATTTGCGAGGACAACGCCGCACCCTACTGCTGCACCACGTACCAGTTATGTAGCCTCAACATAACAATTGTAGCTACCTACTGATTAAGTACCACAGCTTTTTGTGTCTGTGGGATGCACGCTGCAACCGTGCACTTACCTATTGCCACGGGCTGAAGTTACGTAGTGGCATTTACGGTAATATGATCAAACTGCACGTCGCATTGCACTTTAAGCACGTCTCATTCGCGTAAATGACGGTAACGCGCTGGCAAAGCGAATCGCATTAATGCGACAGTAAAGCGGCAATTTGGGAGTGCTTAAATCGTCCTACGCGGTATACGTTGAGCGTGTCGCATCTAGGAAAAACAAGTGCCGGTCACACTATCCTACATTTGACGGTACAGCGCACTTGCCGGAAACAGTTTCCGGTTTCTTTCGGTTGAAGGGAGATGTGTGCCGCGGTTAAAATTCTATTGCCACGATGTGCTAAGGAATGTGATACGCGAGGGTAGCATTCGTATAAGCAACACTCATCCTTTCTTTTTCTGTTTTTTTTGTGTGATTAGTCCGTCCTGCTACCAATTACGTATCGCTGTACGTAGTGGTTCGAATATTTAGCCTCATGTGATACGCTGAGCTAAGTCTTTTTTTAATATTTTGATTAGTCTAAACTGATAACAACGAGACGTCAATGAGGATCTGTGAGTGATACACTCAAAGAAGTAGTAATTGTACTCTTTTTGGCCAGTCCTGACTTGCCACGTATATAACTCTCATTAAAGATTCACGTTGACTCCCTTTAGATAACATTATACTCTCTTCGAAGAGTCGTAGGAGGCGTGACTCCTCAAAGAGAATTAACGTTTATCTTTAAAGAGAGTTACATATGTAGCAAGTTAGGATTCACCGCTCAGAGTAACAGGTACTCTTTTTTTTACGGTATTTCTAAGGCGCTATCGGTATGCAATGTGAATTTTCGAGAGCGTAAATTCGTCTTATCTGTATCTCTTGCGCGCTGCTTGGCGTATCGAGATTCAATATTACGCGAGCATCGTTTCGTTCTACGTAGCACACAATGATTCAGTTGAATCTAACATTTAAGGCAAGCCTAGCATATCTCGTGTACTCAAACACAAGCGGGCACTGGCACGAGGTGTAACCCCACTCATTTTCTTAGGCGGTGCTTTGTTAATGAAATAAACTTAACCCAGATACACAAAAAGAAGGCAAAGATAACTTGCCACTGATATCATACCCGGTTCCTGCTCTGTGTTTGACCTCAAAGAGTATTTATCTCAACTGCTAAAGCGGACTACTGCGTGGAACTGTATATGCGCTCTTGGTGTAAACAGTGATTTCCGGTATTGACGTTGCCTTTGGCTATTTGACATCCCGGGTAATGCATTTGGCCGTACTATATAGCAAAGAGAGCTGCGTAATGACGTTTACAAAAGAACTGACAATGGCCGTGCTTCATCAGGAAGACACTAGAGTTGTTTTGTCACCGGGCATTCCCCCCACACATAAAGGTAATGAATTGTTCTTAACGTACAACAAGGTTTACCGAAAGACATTTCTATGTTGGTGTTTCAGTAGGCAGAAACGTACAGTGTTAAAAGACGGCCCGGCCAGAGAGACCCGAAATTATGTTTTGACCGAGGGGGAAACAAGCGTAGATTTACAAAACACCGGAAGCAAGTAATCACCAGACTTTCAGTCGATGGCGAAACGTGCCTAGGTTTTAGATTGTGGAAATAAGCGCCCAAAGGACAAGTAAAATACAGGTATGATGGAACTTCTAAAGGGTGTCTAACGAAGTGGAATAAACGTTGCGGGGGCGCACGTTCTCGCCTTCTACTACTTCTTTTTTTTTATTTTTTGTCTTCTTCCACGAACAATGAAGACCTGAAAGCGAAAGCCAGCGAAAGCTTTCCCGGAAGTGTTTGTCTAACGTGACTAGACTGAAACAGCGATAATATCGTCGCCCTGCTGTCCTCTAAAAAGGAGGACGAAAATCCTGTCCGTCCTCGGCGGGGGTGGGCTGCCAAAGTGCGACTGAATGAACACTACTGGCCTTGTCGGCTTGTTTACTGTTTTACTTGCATTACGGTTTTTCCTATGAGCGCACTATAGTGTAGATGTAGCTATGACGTTATCGAGGTTGTGATCTTGTTCACACAACAGCGAGCACAGTGAAAAGCTGCGCTTTGCCTTCATCTCTAGAAACATGATTGAACCTGCGCATCGCAGAGCAAAATGGCGCACATTGATGTGGCGTCAGTTTCACGTATTCTGCAGAAACACGTCACGTGAATTTTCATAACACTTGTTATAAATACTGCGGTAGCGTTCAAGGGCTGAGTTATCGCTGTGAACTCTTGTTGCTACTACCTGTCGTAGTATTTGAGATCGCTGTTATCAGTAGCATTGTCGCGATCATAGAAAGTTTCAGACACTGAAAAAAGTAGAGCGGTAAATGCATCGTCTAGGCTACGTAGATGTTTTTGAGTTTCAGCTTCGTCCTGGTGTCATATTGCTTGGAAAAAACATCTGACCAATAGTAGCCTATCCAGTGACCACTCAAGTCCGTGCAATATAGGGAGTTGTTGGGATGACATGCTGCCGACGTCACTTGTTCAGGAACTTATAGTTCCGCCGTATTCATTCAACATGCGTGTATTCCTATAGACTCTGCCTTATGATAAGTAACACAAAGAAACAGAACGTGCCAAAGGGACATGTACACCATCACAGCTACACCTTAGAGCTGGGCTGATGTAGACCAACCATGTGTATATAACGACATCTCTTTTCTATGTTTATTTTTTGGCGTCGTCGCAATAATACTTGCGCCTTTACTTTGAATTTGTATCTTAGGCACGTCTGTCACGACGCATGCCTTTTGGCAAATCAGTTAGCATAAAAATGAAAAAGTGGTTCTGATACTGAGTGCTCACATTTAACAATTCATGATAATCGCATGTATCTGCGCTGATCAGTCAAAGAAATGAAAGTAACACAAAAGTAGGCATGGAAAAAGTTCTTTAGCGAACGCCTTATTAGTAAAGGCTCATGATAATCACCATACGTTCCCATATGTAGAATATTTTTCGTTAAACACTTGAATAGTTAGCGGCCAGACAGCCGCTATGGAAAGCGCTTAGCATCAGGCTGATTAACAGGCTATTGTGCTTAGCACAAAAGATTGGTACATCACTCCACCAAGCACTCCGAAGTTGCAAGACTCAAACTTGGAACTTTACCACAAAGGACGGGTTAGTTGATGGTGGTTGGCCAAAGAGAGCGACTAAGGGTGCACTGGTTAGCATACTTTATGCCTCCCATATTTCGACGTCGCGTAGTGGAGCGTAATGGCCCCGCCTGAATCATACCGAGTCTGAGCATTATTGGAAACCGCGGACTTGTTAAAGCAGGAAGCAACGTGGGAAACGCTGCCTTTCAAAGTGCAGCATTTGTAACCCCCCCCCCCCCCCCCGAAGAAGACACGGGGTTTCGGTGTTGAAGATATGCGGCGCGGGTGACACGTTACGAGGCTGCGTGACAGAGAAAGTAGCGCTGGAATCTCAGGTTTTATGTTGGCACATAAATTTGGTGTCGGCACAAAAGAGCATTGTCGTACTCTGAAAAGGGGCACAAGACGAGATACTTCTTATGCGTTGGTGAACAAGGGAACAGCGTGAAAAAGAAAATCTTAAGTAGATGAATGAGCTGTCATGCTTCCCATTGCGCGGCTGCAGAGCAGATTCTCGAGTATCGGTATGAGCTGCTAAATGTCAATTTCGTCACATATAATTCCCACTTATGACAGGAACTTATTTTTCGTACATTTGCACACGTTTCACGCTGCTTTGCTCTCACAAAATATAGTATTTTTGGAAGTAATTCGGCTTCTGTACATTTTCAAATACGTGTATATCCGCAATTTTTTTTGTTGTTGTTGCCGTGTTACCGCATAATGCTTGTCATGTGGATCTCTTTCTGTCACTCTCTCTTTCTCACGTATTTATCGATTAGAATAAAAACTTATCGCTTTCCCTGTGCATCTATGGCCGCCTATCCGCAGGTTTTCGGTAGTTTTGAACTACATCGAACATGCGCTAACACAGTAGGAATTAGTTAGTGGCTATAAAAAATGCTAGACTTAAATAGCTATATGCTGAAACAGCTTACTTGCACTACAGGTTATTTGCACTCGAGAAACTTGGGCTGCCGCGTATAGGAGATTTGACCTATGACCGGTAAGACCCTTCTTAAGTTCTAAAAGCGGCGTAGAAAGTCGTGTTATTGCTTGATGCTTTCAAACTGACGCGTGATGCAGTGCCTCGAATACGACGGCTATTGTCTTTCTAACAGTACAGTAACATCGAAGAGCTTTAGGTTATGCGAGCATGCAGCAAGAACGTAGTCATACAAATAAAATAATGTAGCCGTTCCAGCCGGAGATTGGCAGAAGACGAGGCCGGGTCCCGCAGCTGACGTCACATGTGGTCGAGGACAAAAAGGGAGCGACCTTTCCTCATATCTTGTGCAATGTACTTACTCATCAAAATCCCTACCACCATGAAAGAAAGGCTCAAAGGCCCCGTTGATCTCTTAACAATGGACATCATTTGCACTTGACGAACAAAAAGCTCCACTAGCTGCTGGAGAAGTTTCTCAACAAGGTTTTGTCGGAGCAAGACAAAGCTGTGAACGTGGATACAAAGAGTTGGACAGGAGAAGAAAAGAAGGACGAGGTGGTTCAGAGGCGCATACGTATACATGTTTTCATTGAGGGGTACTAGGCCGCTGCATTCTTGACCTGTCACTGAGTAAAAGTGCACGTAGCCTTAGAGGAGCGTCTAAAGCTATTGTGATTCAGCTTTGTGTTGTTAGATTAGAGGCATTGTGTAGGTGAGGTATAATGTCCTAATGGAACAACCTCGACAACAAGTCCTCAGAAACCTAGACGTAGAATGCATTGGAAGCCTTTATTTATAACGAACGAGGTCGTCTTGATGAAGTGGTTGTCGCGGGCTAGATCAGTGGGTAGGTGATGGATTAGGATAGGAAGTAGAAGCCACTTATTTCATTAACAATAGCACGCGGCTCTAGTAGCCCAAGTTTGACGTGGAATTGTGTGAAAGGGGGGGGGGGGGGCTGAAGGACACGTAAGGCAAGGACATCGGTTCTTCCGCCCCCTCCCCCGGGATTATGAATTAAATGTATAATTCTGATCGCTGATTAGAAATATTCACTGTTTTATTTAAGAGAACTTTATATCATGCATTACATTGTTAATGGCATTACTTCATCCGTGCCACTTTTTTTCGGTTGATCGTTGCATTTGCCAGCAGGAGTGATAAGAGAAAATGACGCATCCACTATTTTTAAAACGGTTTCCTTGCTTTTTTCTTTGTTTTATTTTGAAATGGTCTAAACAATTCCTCGCGAGTTACCCGGGTTGACTGTGTGCTCATAAATGCAAAGGTCTAAATATACCTTACTCTGCCAGCTAGGCCTACTTGATCTAGGATTTATTTTCAGTCAAGATGTCATGTCTTAATGGTTTGGATAATGATGAAATGACCCCGAAAAAAAAAAGGCTAACATTGGCTAGTTTTCTTTAATGACAGCAAACGTTTGTTAAACTTGGACAATTGTTTACAAATGTTGGCTATCTGCTCTTGCAATACCAACACTGTACACCTCTATCCAAACATATCAACTCAATGGCAGAGATGACATTGAGTTGTCTGCCTTTTTTTCAGAGCCTAAAGTTCGGTGAAACCTTCAGGCGCTCCTCTTTCCTCTCTCGCCACTACTATAGCGAGAAAGCCTTGTCTGTAAGTTTGCAAGCAACCGAGAAACGAAAGCCCGTCTTTTCAGAGATGCCCTGCCCAGGGAGCTGTCTCCAACCAGGTGTGGGCTTGTGTTCTTGCACTGTTTGCATTCGGCCGCGGCAGCCGTGACACTTGGGACGACGCACCTAAACACCAATACCGAATCGTGCTTCGTGCACGGAGGCGTATATAGGAACCAGTTCAAGGCGGCTGTCGTTCTGTTCTGTTTACATGAAGGCCGGATAGCGTACCCCGTCTGCGCACGAGAGATTGTCCACTGTGGACACGCGCAAAACAAAAGTTGATAAGGAAAAAGCTTCCTTCACGCGCAGGAAAAGACAAATGAAAGAAAACAGTGCGAGCCATCGACGTGCGGCAGCTAGCTGCGTGGTCGACCGGCTGCAAAGGGCAGAAAGGGAGCTCAACTTCACCCGAGGACGTTGCTGATGAGGGGAAATAAAAAGGCCAATAGGAAAACCACCCGGTAGAGAAAAGGACGCAATCCTTCGATGCCGCCTGAGGGCACGTGCTCGGCCTCCTGATGCCGGCACCGACTTCTTTCTTGGCCTAAACCAATGTAATTCTTTCTCCGACTATCTTTCGCATACAACACCGTTCGCGTGTGCACATGTGCCGCGAGAAGACCCGGAAGGACAATGCGAACTGCTGACCAGAGGGTGCTGGAGAGCTACAACAACAACAAAAAAAAAGGCAGTAGAGGGAGGTGAGTTAAACAGAACGGAATATAAGGTCTAATCTAAATTCAAGAACGGCGAGGTAGAGGATAGGGGGTGCAATTGCGCACACGTACACAATACTAGCTAGGCACACGGTAAACAAGCGGCAAGTTGGCAGTAAAGCTATTTATACCAGACTGCTGCGCTCGTAAAGGATCTATAGAACAATGCCTTCGTCTTTCCCTACTGCGACGGCTAGTGACGTGCAGACTCGAGAATGCTTCATTCAGAAAGTTGTCATTCCATTGCTTGAAATAAAACTGCCCGTCTTCAGTGAAAACTGGCGTAGTCGCCGTGATTGGCCTCTGAGCCAGAAGAGATGTATAGTTTCTCTGCGAACATGGGGAAGCTCTTAGTTTTCCTAGATAACCATCGTATTCGTTGTAGTAATCATTATCATCATCGTAACAATCATCATTGGTATTGAACATCTCCTTGGATGTTGACTGAAGTCATGGTTGGTTCGTTCAATGTCGATTGAAATAATGGTTTGTTGACTTATGGGGTTTAACGTCCCAGGTTATGAGAGGCGCCGTTCTGGATGGCTATGGATAATTTCGACCACATGGTGTTCTTCAATGTGCACTGAAGTCGAACCCTACATGGGCCTCTATCATTTGGCCTCCATCGAAATGCGACCCCCGCGGCCGGTATCCAACCTACGCCTTTCGGATCAGTAGCGGAGCACCGTAAACACTGATATACCGCGGCGACTCCGACTGAAATAAGGCCAGTGCATGTGAATATGTCCAGACTGGATGTCCGGCCCACTCATTCGCGTAATCCGGGAGTAGCGTGGTTCGCCTGCAGTGTCCAGTGACGCTCGTACACAGGCAGTACGAATCACAGAGACACGGTTTTTTTGTCCTTTAGTCTCTATCCCGGAAGGCGGGAAGAGAGATGCCAGCTTTTCGGACGCAACGCGGTCCTCACTGGACCTTCATACATAGCTAAATTTCTGCTGAGGCTGCCTAAGGGCTCATAGTGACCGCTTTGTGCCGGGCTATTCCTGCCTATAATGCTGCATTCGCTGTCCATTCTCTCCATCTCTCCATACACCGTCCTACTTCATGGGACAGGAAGCAGGATATGATCCAGTGGGACCTCTGCCTCTGTTTAACGCACAGCTTCTGGGAAGACGCTTCCTTCATTTCTCTATGTCATAGGTCTCAATGAGAGTACGTAGCTTTAGTGTATATGAGCGCGTTTGTGGTTGTGTAGTGCCGTTTGTTTGTATACTTGTTTGTATGTTTGTGCGACCTTTGTGTGTATCGGCCTTTATCTTTTTTTTTATTGTAGTCGAGCAGTTGTATATAACAATCGAGACGATGGTCCCTAATCCAGGCTGTCATTTCCAGCTCTTTCCTTATGTCATCAACTCGCCCTTTTGCTAGCTCACTGCGACATCCCCATTCGCGTAGTAAGCTTCTGCGACAATAATGATCGCCACGTCGCCATGCAGAATATAAGATGTTTTTGTTGGTTTATTTCCGAAGAAAGTGAGGTTATAGTGTGCAGTATCCATAGGTCGGCTAACTCACTCATGAGTCGATTCACACTGATTCCCTCAGGCTCCGGCCATCAATCTGAGTCTGAATTCGTATGTGTTTTTGTTCAGATATAGTGACGGAAACAAATAAAGAATTACGTCGTTCTAGCGGGGAAAGTTTTGAAATGTTAACAAGCTTGAACGCCGCGCCCATGTTTTATTGCATTTCAGTTAATATACCAACGAAGACTCAGATCCGACCATCAATCTGAGTCTGATTGAGACCAGGGGAGTAATATTTTGACGATATTGAGTCCGGTTGAGAAAAACATTACGTGAGTCTGAGTCACAGCAAATCCGGTTGAGGAAAATTTTGGTCAGCCTGAGTCCGAGTGAGCCCTAATGTGTGTCCCCATGTGTAGGGTAGCAAACCGGTTGTCCTATACTGGTTAACCTCCCTGCCTTTCCTTCTCTATTATTTCTTCTCTTCTCTTGAGTGAGCCGAAAAGACGCTACTCTGCTTTGCCGTTTATGGCTGAGTCCCTTTTACCAAGTCATTGTCCTTTCGAATGGAAATTGCTGACAACCCCTTTTGTAACAACTGTGGTAGCGAGGAGATATTACAGCACATCTTCTGCGACTGTCCTGTCTACAATGCACAGAGAAAATCACTCGCGGTCGCTCTAGCTCGCATAGATCACAGACCGATGACGGCAGTCACCATATTGGAACGTCATCCAGAGAGGTCATCGCGGGTGAAGGCGACGAAGACAGTGCTCGGATTCTTGAGGACATCAGACTTGCACCGGCGGTTATAGACGAATGGTGTTATTATGACTGTGAGGTGTGTGACTTTGTGCGTGCATCCTCTCCTCTCTCTCTATCTCTCTCTATCTCTCTCTTTAAAACTCCACCATCCCTTCCCCCAGTGTAGGGTAGCGTACCTGTTCTACTAGACTGGTTAACATCCCTGCCTTTCCTTTCTCTCCTATTTTCCTTCCTTGAGTGAGCCTGAGTGAGCTCCACATTTTTTTGCCAACCTATGGCAGCATCTAAAACGCGACCACTTTCAGGAAACAATGCGCGGCGCTACTGATTCATCGAGGGTGAGAGAAAAAGGTAAGGGAAAGGCAGAGAGGTTAACCAAGTCTGAGACCGGTTGGCTTCCCTACACTGGGTAGCACGAACTGCTTCTTGCACGTAATAAACGCATGATTGAGACATACTCTTTCACTCTAGAGGTCTCGCTGTCAACACTCCAGCGGCATATATCGTATCAGGGGGCTGTTTGCTTTCAACAGAGCGTAAAATAAGCACGGCACGTTGGGTGCATTTGTAAATAGTGTTAATTGACTTCGGTATCAGGCAACCGAAGGCTTCGGTAGTTTGCATGAATGCTCTCAAGAGAGTGAGTTCCGCGTGCCATTAGATACAATCACCGTAATGGTGCGCTTCCGCGAAAATAGTCCTCTAAGGCGCCAGCGTTAAGCGGAGGGATTTCAAACCGCAGTTCTCTTCTTTGTTGTTCTCGTACAGACGATGGCTTGTTTTTTTTTTAATTTTTGCTCAGAAAGAAAACAATTTTGATTTCTTTCTTTCTCTCATGTCCTTCGTGAATTCGTGCGCTGACGATTGCTGAAAGTGTAGATTCCTTGATACAGCGAGCTCATTTCTATTGTGTTCGAACACATATAATAGTAATTTCTGGGGTTTTACGCGCCAAAACCCGGATGCGATTGTGAGGCGCACCATGCAGTGGAGGGCTGCGGAAATTTGGACCACCTGAAGTTCTTTAACGTGCTCCTAAGTCCAGGTACACGGGCGTCGAGCATTCCGCCTCCATCGAAGTGCGACCGTCGCGGCCGGAATCGAATCTGCGACCTCCGGATCAGCAGCCGCGCACCGTAACCGCTGTAACACCGCGGCGGACGCGTTCAAACACATGAAAAGGGACTGTGAAGTGTGAACTTTAGTTAAGAAGTGTAAATTATAAAAATTACGGTGGTATAACAAAATTACAGATGCAGCGGTTGTTCTGCAAACTGTTATTCACCCCGCCCCTTATAATGGCTGTAAAAAGCCCAACTGAAAAAAAAAACAGGTCGTGGATATTTTAAATGCGGCCGTAAACCACCCTCAGTTTAAGTTTCCAGCGTTTTCTTTCCTTAGTCCCTAATTTTCTAATCGGAAGGAATGAAACGCGAAAAAGTCTCATCAGCACGTCTGACGTGTTTTCCGTTCATCCGCACTGTTTTCTTGACCTGCACTGTAGGGCTTTAAAAGGCTCGTTTGTTTTAATCAGTTTAGTAAAGTAATCTCTAGCTAATTAGATTTTCATAATCGCGCAGTATAGTGTAGTATAAAGCTGGAGAGCGGAGCTGCCAACACTTTGAGCTCACTAATTTGCCTTTGTCTGATTAGATAACGAGGTAGTAATGGGAACTACGTTAAAGTGGCGGCTTAAAATGTGCATGTGTAATGTGTGCCTTTCCTTTGAGACCGCAACGAGATAATTGCTCGCACTTTTTTTTTTTTGCTGAAGTTACGCTGTTCATTGCGGCAACCGGAAGCCAGTTTTTTTTTCTTTCCTTCTTCCTTTGAGATTATCTCAACAAAGAATAAAAATTAGGAACCTGGTTAGCAGTTTCTGAAACTAATATTTAGAGAGCGTGCTGTAATTCATTAGAAGGGTGAAGTAAAACTTCAAGAAAACGATGTTTATAAATCCGCATAATGAAATCAAAGCGCTGTGAACAATTTCTGATAGCATTTTAGTCAAGTATTTTAGTAAAATCAAGCATTTTAGATTATTAAACTAATACATGTTGCAGCCGTGCGAATCGCGGGATGCCCGAGAAATCGTTAATGTAGGAGAACGCCTAGACGATGCTTAGTAACGTTGTAGCGAAGCTTATTGGAACTCTGAAGTGGGTCGTCCTCTCCGGCCCCTTCTAGTGGGTTGCCCTCTTCGGACAGAGTACAGCTCGCGCAGAGTCGGCCCCCGCCTTGACTGTCGCTGTCGAGTATCGTCGCCGCTAATAAACCTCTTTATAATTTGGTGGAGGTGCTGAGCCTTCACAACAACTTCGGCCCTCATTCGATGCCCCTGGCTCTTCGATCCCGTACCCTACCGCCTACCATGCCTCAAGACGCCTCCCAGCAAACGACCCCGCCCGCACCGACATGTCCCGGTGTCCCTCGTATTCGCGACCCTCCCGTCTTCACTGGCGCCGATGGTACCGACGTGGAGGACTGGCTCGCCATTTACGAGCGCGTGAGTGTCCCCAATAAATGGGACGAGGCCGGAAAATTGACTAACCTGGTTTTCTACGTCGCGGGTGTGGCGGGCCTGTGGTACAACAACCACGCATCCGATTTTACGACGTGGTCCGACTTCAAGACCGCCATTATCAACGTGTTTGGCCGCCCTGCCGTTCGTAAGCTGCAGGCCGAACAACGCTACGTGAACGCGCTCAGCAGGCCGGTGAATCATTCACCAGTTACATTGAAGACGTCCTCGATTTCTGTAAGAAAGCCGACGCCACCATGTCCGATTCTGACAAGATCCGGCACATCATGAAAGGCATCGATGACGACGCCTTCACCATGCTGCTCGCCAAGAACCCCAGCACAGTGGCAGAGGTCATAACGCTCTGCCAAAGCTATGAGGAGCTGCGCCGGCAGCGATCGATGACCCGTCGCTCTCCATCACGCGACGCCGAGCTCGCTGGCTTGTCGACCATACCCGACCACTCCGCGTTGCTCGCAGAGATCAAGACCTTCGTGCGCGAGGAAATCGCGCGCCAGTTCTCTCTGCTGGACTTTGCTCGCCCTAGGTACGCTCAACAGCCGTCGACCACCCTTCTGCCTCCCCTCCGTCGAGCAATTGAGCAGGAAATCGCGGAGGTCATGCCCGAGTACCACCAGCACCATCCGGCTCCTGCACCTTTGAGTTACGCCCAAGTTGTCGCAAGACCGCCCCCATCAATCGCTACGGCTGCCCCACACATTTACGCTGAAGCCTCCGCTCGACCTCACTCTTTCGAAGCGGATGTACCGGTAGCCTACGCCGACGTCACGCACAGGCCACGACTGCAGCCCACCATGCAGTCCTATCAGTTGCCGCCCCGTCAATCCCGTCCTGCACCATGGACGGGCCGTGCCCCAGGGAACCGATGGCGCACACCTGACAACCGCCCCATATGCTTCGCATGCGGTTACGCCGGCCACGTGGCGCGCTATTGCAATCGCGTGCAGCCGCCTAGAGACGTGTCGCCTGCCACCATCCAGTCGAACCGCCCGTATTACGACCCACCTACGCCTCCGTCGCCGACGTCTCGCCCAGCTGCACCTACCCGCCGTTCACCGTCACCACGACGCCGCTCGCTGTCACCGATGCGGCCACGTTCGGTCCCACGCGACCAGGAAAACTAGTCGTCGCAGTCCACGAGGCAAGGGCTGCGACGCTATCGAACTGCGAAAGCCCTCAGCGAAGCCCATCGAACGTGATAGACGTTTTTGTGGACGGTGTTCGCGCATCTGCGCTTATCGATACTGGAGCCGCCGTATCCGTTATGGACGCTAAACTAAGCCGCCTGCTACGAAAAGTGTCGACGCCACTTTCCGGGCTCTCCCTCCGTACAGCCAGCGCCCAAAGTATTCACCCGACGGCAGTATGCACAGCCCGTGTCATCATTCAGGACGCTCTGTACGCCGTCGAATTCATCATAATTTCTTCATGCTCTCACGACGTCATCCTGGGATGGGATTTTCTTGCCCGCCACGACGCCGTCATTCATTGCGCACCAGCCGAATTAGAGCTCTCACCATTCTCACATTTGACGCCGGCAGACAGTTCATCCGCTGCGACCAAGGTATTCGTCAAAGACGACATCACACTTCCTGCAAATTCGTCAACGTCTGTGCCCGTCTATTGCACCGGTCTCCGCGCCGCCGTTGCACTTCTTTCTCCATGTGACCGCGTTTTCACTAGGAAAGGCTTGCTGGTGCCATTTGCGACCGTGGAAATCACTCAGGGCGAAACGGATATTTTTGTGACCAACCCATCCCCGTTCATGGTTACGTTGGTGCGAGGGGAATGTCTCGGCAGAGCGGAGCCCCTCGAAGACGCACAAGTTATGGACGCACCGGGTGACACGCACTGCGCCAGCTCCCGTACGCTCAGTGCTGTTTCCACATCTGATTCGTCATCCGCTGATGTATTTCGTTCCTCGATTGCTGACAACCTTACGTCGGTCGAGCGCTCCCAGCTTCTATGTCTGTTGGAAGAATTTCCTTCTTCGTTCGATGTCGCGCAAACTTCTCTCGGCCGCACGTCTGCTGTCACCCATTGCATCGACACTGGCGCCCAACCACCACTGCGGCAACGTCCATATCGCGTATCTCCAGCAGAGCGTCGTGTAATTAACGAGCAAGTTGACGACATGCTTCGCCGCGACGTTATTCGACCCTCAAACAGTCCGTGGGCGTCTCCTGTCGTTCTTGTTGCGAAGAAGGACGGCTCTGTGCGGTTCTGTGTGGACTACCGACGACTCAATAAGATCACCCGTAAGGACGTTTATCCCCTACCTTGAATAGACGACGCCATTGACAGCCTACAAGGAGCAGAATTCTTTTCATCGCTCGATTTGCGCTCAGGGTACTGGCAAGTCCCCATGGCTGATGACGCTCGACCGAAGACAGCGTTTGTCACACCCGACGGCTTGTACGAATTCAACGTCATGCCGTTTGGGCTGTGTAATGCACCCGCGACCTTTGAGCGCATGATGGATACCGTTCTGCGCAACTTGAAATGGCACACGTGCCTGTGCTACCTCGACGACGTCGTCGTTTTCG
The DNA here is from genome assembly GCF_013339695.2 of Rhipicephalus sanguineus. Classification (NCBI taxonomy): domain Eukaryota; kingdom Metazoa; phylum Arthropoda; class Arachnida; order Ixodida; family Ixodidae; genus Rhipicephalus; species Rhipicephalus sanguineus. The sequence continues at coordinate 228,457,007 of NC_051178.1, forward strand.
CCCCGGACTTCTCCACGCATCTTCAACGCCTGCGGCATGTTTTGACGCGTTTGAGCGACGCCGGGCTACAACTCAACCTAAAGAAGTGCCGATTTGCAGCACGGCAGCTGACAATACTAGGCTACGTCGTGTCCAAGGACGGAATTCTCCCCGATCCGGCCAAGCTTCGGGCCGTGACAGAGTACCCCAAACCTACGTCCGTCAAAGAACTGCGTAGTTTTGTAGGACTATGTTCCTACTTTCGTCGCTTCATACGAAACTTCGCGACTATCATATCGCCGCTGACAAAGCTCCTTGGCAGCAACGGGCCTCTCAATACGTGGTCGTCAGAGTGCGACGCCGCTTTCGCGAAGCTCCGTCGTTTGTTGACGTCTCCTCCGATACTACGCCACTACGACCCTACGGCCCCCACAGAGGTACACACGGACGCCAGCGGTGTTGGCCTCGGCGCTGTCCTTGCTCAGCGCAAACCTGGGTTCCCGGAATATGTCGTGGCATATGCAAGTCGCACGCTTACTAAAGCCGAAACCAATTACACCGTCACGGAGAAAGAATGCCTGGCAATCATCTGGGCCCTTACGAAGTTCCGACCTTATTTGTATGGTCGCCCATTTGATGTCGTCACCGACCATCATGCGCTGTGCTGGTTGTCGTCATTGAAAGATCCCTCAGGCCGTCTCGCCCGTTGGGCACTCCGCCTGCAAGACTACGACATCCGCGTACTCTACCGCAACGGACGCCAGCATGCTGACGCCGACGCCCTGTCGCGCTCTCCCTTGCCTGACGACAATGCCCACAGCTCAGTGTCTCCCCTTACCGTTTCTTCCATCGACATTCAGACAATCGCTACCGAACAGCGCAAGGATCGCTGGATTGCCTCACTGATAGACTTGCTGACTGATCCATCGGCAACACCATCCACTCGCGCGTTGCGTCGTCAAGCGCACCATTTCGCCGTTCGCGACGACCTCCTCCACCGACGCAATTACAGCGGCGACGGCCGCCAGTGGCTACTAGTAATACCCCGAAGTCTGCGTTCTGACATATGCGAATCGTTCCACGCTGATCCGCAGTGTGCGCATTCTGGGGTATCGAAAACTTACCACCGCATCCGCCAACGGTACTTTGGCGAGGGATGTACCGCTACGTGCAGAAGTTCGTTCGCTCCTGCATCGATTGTCAGCGCCGCAAAACTTCAACGCACCTGTCGCCGGCAGGTCTGCAACCTCTACCTTGCCCTGACCGGCCACTTCGGCGTGTTGGCATCGATTTGTATGGACCACTTCCTCTGACGTCTGCTGGTAACCGCTGGGCCATCGTCGCTGTAGACCACCTCACGCGATACGCCGAAACTGCCGCCCTCCCAGCGGCTACAGCGCGCGATGTAGCCTCCTTCCTGCTCCACCGATTCATGCTACGTCACGGTCCACCCCAGGAGCTGCTCAGCGATCGAGGCCGTGTCTTCTTGTCGGAAGTCGTCGAAGCCATTCTAAAAGAGTGCAACGTTGTTCACCGCAAAACTACTGCTTACCACCCGCAGACGAATCGCCTAACCGAACGATTTAACCGAACGCTCGGCGACATGCTCTCCATGTACGTAGCCGCCGATCACACCAACTGGGATGCCATTCTGCCGTTCGTCACCTACGCCTACAATACCGCCGCTCAAAGCACCACTGGTTTTTCTCCCTTTTTCTTATTGTATGGCAGGCACCCCTCGCACACAATCGACACGATCCTTCCATACAAGCCGGATCGGTCTGAGTGTGCGCCGATTTCTGCTACCGCCCGACTTGCTGAAGAATGTCGCGACCTTGCCAAGACCTTCACTAGGCAGGACCAAGAGCGGCAGAGGAGCATTAGCGGTGACAGAATCACTTCTGAGCCGACGTTCCTCCCTGGAGCGCTCGTATGGCTCTCGATCCCTACCACTGCACCTGGCCTCTCTTCAAAACTACTGCCCAAATACGAAGGCCCCTACCGTGTTGTTGAACGCACATCCCCTGTAAACTACCTGATCGAACCAATAGATCCATCCTCGGACATGCGCCGTCGAGGGCGCGACATTGTAAACGTGGAGCGCCTCAAGGTGTACCATGATCCGCTCATTGTGACAAGTTGTTAGGTCGCCAGGCGGCTCCCTTTTCGCACCCGGAGTAATTGTAGCGAAGCTTATTGGAACTCTGAAGTGGGTCGTCCTCTCCGGCCCCTTCTAGTGGGTTGCCCTCTTCGGACAGAGTACAGCTCGCGCAGAGTCGGCCCCCGCCTTGACTGTCGCTGTCGAGTATCGTCGCCGCTAATAAACCTCTTTATAACGTAGCGTTTTTGGGCCTGTTGTTGAGATGTTGGTGAGCAGCCGACGTCCGCTATCACATTAATGACGCACTTGCATATGTAGTCGCAACGATAAAAATGCTCTCATCTGAGCTCATCTATAAATAATAAAAGGACAGATTCATGGCGAGAATTTCAGATCAAAAGGTGGAAAAATATTAAGAAGCGCCTTACTTCAA
>NC_051178.1:228459619-228531762 GCF_013339695.2 Rhipicephalus sanguineus
AAAAAATAAAAATTAAAAACCTAGTTAGCAGTTTCTGAAACTAATATTTAGAGAGCGTGCCGTAATGGATTAAAAGGGTGAAGTAAAACTCCAGGAAAATGACGTTTATAAAGACGCGTAATGAAATCATAGCACTGTGAACCATTTTGATAGCATTTTAGTCAAGTATTTTAGTAAAATCAAGCATTTTAGATTGTAACTAATACATGTTGAAAGCCGTGCGAATCGCGGGATGCCCGAGAAATCGTTAATGTAGGAAAGCGTCTACACTCTTAATCAGGTCCCTGGCTAAATGCTGGCTATATCCAGGAAACCAGACGGAAAATGTCCGGTTTCCTGGCTATATCTAGCACTTTAAGCGGGACCTGATTAAGAGTGTAGACGATGCTTAGTAAGGTAGCGTTTTTGGGCTTGTTGAGATGATGGTGAGCAGTCGACGTCCACTATCACATTAACGACGCACTTACATATGTAGTCCCAACGATAAAAATGCTCTCATCTGAGCTCATCTATAAATAATAAAAGGACAGATTCGTGGCGAGAATTGCAAATCGAAATGTCAAAAATATTAGGAAACGCCTTACTTCAAGGCTCGCAGTATATGAGCTAAGTAAATGTTATAAGACTGCCCCCCAATACATGTTGTGGAACTCTGCAGAAAGCTTCAGCCTCGTACTTGTTAAGAGCAAATAAATTAAGATAAGATGCATGTAGTGTGAAATGTAGTGTTCATTGAGTTACATGCTGCAGCATCGTGTGTCATATTTAAGGTGTACAGACGGGTCCACCCTTAAAGGGAACACTTGCGTGCTAGGCATGTTTGGATTTCGCTCTCTTGCAAAAACATGGTGGCTTAGATTAGCATAAAACTACTGGTGGTTGACAGTTCTGCCTCCTTTTGACAGACTCGTGCAGTGCATGAGCAATGTTTCCCTGTCCACTAGCTGTTAGAGGGCCAGCAAAATGAAAGGTGCTGATTGGAGTGTTCCCTTTAAGAGTGGACCATACTGTACAAGCGTGGAATTGGTAACATTACTTTTCCCGCCCCCCCCCCCCCTCCTCTCTCTCTTTTCTTTTTCTGCAGGACATAGAGAAATGCAGTGGCTAAGGTGCAAGCGCCTGAATCTTTCCCCAGCGACCAAGTTCAAAAAAGGGACAGGACTCAATAAATCGATTTGTCTTAACTAAGTGAATTAATAGGTTGCATCATGGACGAGACATTCTTACTCAACGGCGAGTAACTATTTTGCATAAGTGACTTCCTTCGTGTGCTGGTTCATGAATCCGGTCACCTGTGCAACAATAGCAACGTGACTGAATCACTCAGACTGAGACAGCCGTTGTCGCTGGTACATTTAGCCGAATTACTCCGAACCAGCATTTCTTTTTAAATGCGAATGCATTTCTTAGTCGGGGCATGTCAGGCGTCTTTCGGTGTCCGCGCGCCGGTAGGTGTTATCTCTCCGCTCTCACTCCCTCTCCCATAGCAACAGCTGCGGGCGCGCGCGCTTATCCTTGCCCCTAGCAACCGGAGCAGGTGGTGCGGTGGTGCGGGCGGAGTAGTGGAGAGTGAGTGGAGAGGAGGAGCACGCTCTGGCGTGTGAGGGCGCTCGCATCGCGGGAGCTGAGAGGACTTATTGGATGGCAGCGATGGAAAAGAAGCCGGTTCTGAGTAACTACCGAAAGGGAAAAAACCGAAATAAGGAGGGAAAGGTTTTATGATAATCAAGGGGAAGCGCTTTACTGTTTGAAGCAAGGTCGGGCTGCCTTAGAACGCGTAGTTATAAAGCGAGATTCAGTAACGAAGAAGAACAATGTACATGCTGCGGGGGAACTAAGGAAACGATGGAACATGTACTGATTGAATGTGGCGATATTCACCCAGGTATACGTGTGGGCACGAGTCTACATGAAGCCTTGGGTTTTAGGGACAACAATGGAAAGCCGCACACGTCCGCGATAGAAATAAGTAAGAGACGGTTAGAGTATTGGTGGCAGAAAAGTAGAGATAAAGAACAAAAATAAATAATGGGGGAAAAATAAGGTATTCTGCCTTAAGAGGCAGAGAGATGGACCGTGAATTTATATTGTTTTGGTATAATAACATAGATTTAATCAATGTAGATAAGGTATTAGGCCAACATGAAACAAGGAAGTTTTTTTTTTTTTCTTCGAGCCTGGTGGCAGACATGTCACCGCCCCGTTTTAAAGGGGACGCTCATGGCATCCATCCATCCATCTCGGCGGAGCTCCCGCGTGTGTGGAGAGAGTGTAGGAGAGGGTAGGTGCAGTGCTTCGCCGCTCCTTCTCCCACCGTTCGTCTCTCTCTCCTCCCTGTAACCCACTCTCCCGTCCGCTCGCTCGCACGTATATATAAATGAAGTGAAGCGATTACTACGCCGTGTACTCTCGGCGCAAGAAATGCATTCGTATTTCCTCTCGATTCCCTTCGGGGAGGTGGGGGCATTTTTAGTCAAGGTTTTGTTTGGATTTAGGCACGTTGCAAGATTATTGGTTCGGGCACCGGTCTAGTTCAGGTCCAAGTTATGGTTCACTATCTCTGTTGGCTGTTTTCTCTGTTCGACAACTTGATTGTAAGCGCTGAAGCGTCATATCTCTTCTTCCTTTCTGTACATTCACGCTGTTGCCTGGCGGCAGCTTCAGACTAATTCATTCCCCTGCCTTTACATTATTCATCTCTTCCACTCCACACAATATCCCTCATACTGCCCCTATAGTGGAGCGAAGGCCACGGTGTATCACAGCACCTGCGAATGTCCACAACCACCGGCCTGCCGTCCTATTCCATCCCCCTCACATTCCTCCTGGGCGACTGCGCTGACCAGCTCAGAGCCGCAGGAGCAGCGTTGGCTGATCCAGCGGGCACGTGGTGTGGCGCGAGCCAATGGGGCCCTGAACTAAGGGCTCCACCCAACGAGGACGATCCTTCAGGCCTGCATAAATAAAAGTTTTTTTTCTCTCACTCTCTCTCTTTCTCTCTCTTCGTAACTACCGACCAACTCATGCTTCACTTCATATATGCACGCCAATCTTATCGCTTTATCAGGCTGTGAAACACGAAATATAGGAAATGTTACATTAACAAAAATGAAGAGCAACCGTTTTGAGATCACCGTGTGTACACATGTATGTGATTGTTGAATATCTTGTTTTGACTGTTACGTTATGTCTTGACTGTTACACTAAGTTATATATTGTATGTACTGTGGGTTAATTGTGATTAGAAATTTGTACTTTATGTACTTTATGTTTATGGACACTATGTATATGTTTATGGACCCTATGTACTCCAAGAACTAAGGAGTAGCCGGCGCCTTATTTGTGCGCCAACATCTCCTTAAATCATGTCAATAAAAAGATGGTTGATCCCTCCGTCATAGGAATCGGAATAACACGAAAGTAAACGGTGCCCTTACAGAGGTAACTGAATGTTTATTGTACATTGATATAAGAGAGTTTGTACAATGTAAATTGGATGCCTGGCAGCTACAGCACCGTTTAACGTGGATGCACCCACTTTGATGATTGGTGGTACATCTTCATCTCGACGACTAACGTCCATGTTAAATGATTAAACAAACCGTTGTGGTAGCTGTAGTAATTAACGGTGAAAGCGTAATCAGAGAACGAGGAGTGATAGCCATAAGAGCGTCGCATATTGGACGCAGAACTTGGTCGCCATCCCGCGGCATGTTAAAATGTGATTGAACACCACGGCCGGACTAGAGGGAAACGCAAAGCGCATCGTGCTGGCCCAGTAGCTCGGCCGCGATTGGGGACAGCGCGTGAGCGGGGAACGCGCTGTTACAGCCAGGTGAGGCAGGCGCGCGTCGCAGAGCTATTTTTGGTTTGGATTAGCATGATGCTATGAGTGAGGCCGACGCTTTTACGACGCTTGCGCTAAGATCGCCACCTCGCGGTGTGTTAAGGCCGTGACAAAATTGAACTTCCATTTAAAACGCGCCGAATGGGACGGACGTGTAACGCGTTGCAGGTGCTAATCGTGGAGGCCACAGTAATGAAGAATTGCTTTACTTACTGCTCCCCAGAGGGCAAACACCACCCTGCCGACCGGGGAGAGTGGTAGATATAAAAGGCGCGTTTGTAAAGCTTATAGAGTCTGTGGCAACCGGAAATAAAGAAAGAAGGCCGTGGCGCAGTGGATAGCGTGCCCGGCATCTGTTGTTGCGGACCGAGCGGTCGTGAGTTCGATGCCGTGATGGAACTTTTTTTTCTTTGACATCTTATCGTGTAAATTTTTTCGACGTCATTTCCGTGACGGAAATACGTCACTGAAATCTTGGTGGACCCCGTGCATAAAACACTTTCGTGTTAAAAAAAAGAAATGTTATAGCATATTTTTCGCCGTATGTTACCATGTTAAACGTGCGCGCACCTTCTCTTTCACAGTCTCTCGAAACCGGCACCTGCGCATTAACCTTCGATGTTTCCTAGACCGTGGCTCATGTTTTGTAGGTATGTTTCTATGCACATGAATATCGGAGCCAGAAATTCTGCACTGTGCCAGAGAGGTTCGTGACGGATAGCCGACACGGTACGCTCGTTGCTGTGAAAAAATTGTATACGGTGAAAAGTTCGTTGTACAAGAAACAGAAGTTATTTGATGGTGGAGGATGCGTGACGTCAGGGGTCTATTTCGCAACAGTTCTACTCGTGTCGGACTTCTGTAAGTGCGCTGCGTCCAAAAACTTTCCTTGGTAGATTATCCTTTCACGTATTCGTTGGCCGACATCTTCCTTACACAGCTTTGGTTCTCATTTTCGTTAGCTGCAGAGGAAAAAGGACGGCTGTGTCTTGGGGTAACTACCAGATGGAGTGCGCCTAAACTAGAATAGCACAATCTGAGGAGACTAAACCGCTTCCGGTTCAGTCTTCTCCGAGATCTTAAGGAAACGCGTGAAAAAAAAAAGAAAAAAGAAACAATACGCAATTCTCTAGCGGCGTAAAAAAAAATAAGAAAAGAAAACACGCAATTCGCAATTCCAGACGCCAGGTCGTTAAATAGCAGCGAGAGATGGCTCCTCGCGTGGCTCTCACCGAGGCTTACTTCTACCAAAGGAGCGACCGCTGACGCGATCGATTCCATTGTAATCAATTCAGGACCCTTTCATTGGTAACCCCAAGACATCCGATCTGTGGTCCTAAAGCTAACTTCCTCTCCCATCTTCCTCTTGCCTCTCCGTAGGGGTCGCATTCGTCAAGTCCAGGTTTTTTTTTTTTTTTCTTTCTTTTATCTTTAGCGATCCAATCCTCTTTTGTCGTCATTAGAGAAATAGTGGCACCGAACGGCCTTTCGACTTGTGATGACTCGAGTCGCTTAACGAGATCGCACTGAAAGCAGTACGCACTGCACGTATTTTGCTTACATGTCATGCATGCATGACTAGAATGCTACACCCTGAATGGAGTAATTCCGCGCATAGCTATTACGAGCAAAATTTTTCTTTCGCAATTAAACAGACAAGCAGCTCTGACTTCCTAAGTTTGATATGACGTACGCATACGGCCTCTTCAGATGCTATAGCAACACCGTGTGCTATGACGAAGCTTTATTACACCGCCTGAGCCGCCTGTTTAAAGAGCTATGACGGCATAAGCGAAAAGACCAAGACGGTGTACGTTTTTCGTCTTTTCATGCGCACATGGTAGGAGCCAAATCATACGTTATATTCTTTATGGCGGTTTGAGTTAAGTCCTATGTGAAAATCGGTAATGTTGGTTACGATGCGCATACAAAGGCACAACGACCGCAGACCGTATCGCTTCACGAGGCTTTTTTGTTTGTGGGAACCATACGACCACTATTATCTAATGGTCACTTTTCAACATGCACACACAAAAACCCACACGTACACGCACATATACACAAACACACACGTGCGCGCACATGCACGCACGCCCACATACACACATGCACACAGGCGCACGCACGCACGCGCGCGCGCGAGCTCTGATATACAGCGTGGCTGCGCACACAGCCGCTAAAGATAATGGTGATATCGGACTGATTCGCTGTTTGTGATGTCAGACGCGGAACTGTTACGTCGACTGAAAGAGTAACTTTTCTCTCCTCCTCTCTAACTTTCCTTCCCCCTCCCCCTTCCCCAGTGCAGGGTAGCCTACCGGGCTCAGCCCTGGTTAACCTCCCCACCTTTTCTTTTATTCTTGTTCTCTCTCTCTTGGCCCCTCAAAATAGCCAAGAATTTGGTCGTGCTCTTAAGACAGAAATATGAAATTGAGTAATACTAAGACCAACGCTCCCTGTGACCAACGCTCCCTGCCTAGAATTTTAAACCGGGTTTGCGGGTTGACACGCACAGACAAATTAAAATACCGGCACTGGTATGCGAACTTAACCCCAGATGATCCCCTGATTGGTGAACTTCCAACCACAGCACTTCAAACCAGATGCGGCCTGCGGAAGCCTTCAGACCGGCGCACGACTGGCGGCGACCATTAAAATCATGAATTGCCACATATTGGCTTTTTTACCTCGCTTAGTACCCACTGAACACTCTTTCCTGTGAATAAAGTAGAGTTTTATTATTCGTGGCAGCGCTTTGCTGATTTGCTTCTACACTACTGAAACGTAAACGCTACGCAGAAAGTCAACTGGAGTTATGGAAACAGCGATATTTAGGTCTTTAACACCCAACAGTATTTCTTAAATAAATAAAAATAAATATTTAAAATAAAATATTATCATGGAAACCGCACACAAGCAAAACAATAAAGGGCGCCCATTGAAAAGAATGGCGGCGTTTCCATAATCTCATCAATGTCTCGTAGGTATATACTTTTGCCCAGATAGAGTGAGTAAAACAAGCCAACGATTACGTCGTGCTAGTGGGACAAGATTTGGAATGTTAACAAGCTTCAACGCTACACCCAATGTTTCATTGTATTTCAATTTAGTATACCAACGAAGACATAGCCGCACAATCTCAATTCGGAAATAGTGATTTCGCTCTTTTCCCGAAACTTTTCGCGTAAGATGGACGCAACAAACTAAATTAAAAGATGACTGAACAGACCACGTCGACTAACTGAATTCAGATTTCTAATCACTTTTCATGATGCTTTAAATTAATTTATTCGTACTGTATCTGCGCCCGGTACCGTTAACTATTATGTTTACAATATTTCGTACCAGGTTTCATGCGTTCCTCACTGTCGCGTCCTCGACACCACCGGTTGTTGTCAATCCGGTCCTCTGGTCGTAAAGGCTGGACATCCCTGCCCTTGACCACAACAGCTTTTTTTTTGCAAGTATGTTTTTTACATAGTTAGGAAACGCTAGATTTCAGTATTGTGAAATCAGACTATGCCATCATGATATTAGGATTCCTTTCATCGCAAGAGGCGGGGCAGCAACTCACGGTTCTACCGGACTAGCAATTTTCGTCACGTGGACACGTGACGAAACTTACTTATTTCCGAGTATTACTTCTAATACGCCAGGCTCTTCGTTATGTTCTCCACAAACTATATGTACATACTATATGTATAATTCTAGGAATCTAAATGAAATGTTTACATAATATGTCTATACTTGCATTCTTTCACATATGGCTGATTCGCTGAGCCGCTTCCAGTCGCTATTGTCACCCTTCATCTGCGTCCTCGTTTTCCATTTCCCATAGGAAAGGACACCTCTCAAGACCCCGAGGCTTCTGCGTTGTTTAAAAAAAAAAGAATTACTCGAAAAAGACAATCGTCTTCCTAGCTATCAAAGTTGAAGTCGTCAGACCGTCTATCTGGGTCCGGACGTGCGTTGACTACTTGCTGGACCAAACCCGCCGTCTGCGGGTACGCTGGAGTGACCTTTCCTCGATGACTTATGGGGAAAGTTTTCGCGGGCAGTTCGCAGTGCGACCAGAGAGTGGACGGTGGAATTACAAAGAGACTCGTCGCGGCTGTCCGCCCTGTCGCCCCGCCCTCCTTCATCGTAACGTCGGGACCGCAATAAATCTTGGGTGGGGTGGAAAGTCCGGGTTAGACTGTGTGTGTGTGACTGCTGAATTACGCCCGCCCGGTAATACGCCTGCGATGCGCGCACGTGCCCGGCCCCACTTGTGGTCGCTGCTTTGTTTCTTAAATACTTTACATTGACTTTGGTTAGAGGTCACATTATAGAGACAGTTTGAGCGCCTACGCCGACGACCGGACTCACGAAAAAGTTACCGAATGCGCATATTAGAGCTGAACTGTCGTAAGGCCGTTGTAGAAGCAGGACTTTGTTTTCGACATTTCCTAGGTCATCATCATCTTAGAGGCCCCTGAACCTGATGATAAGAATCGTCAGATTAGGTGGGCCGTCCCTAGGAGCTGTCGCTACTTCATCCATGCTGACAGAAACTTGTTCCATGTTTAAAGAACAGATTATTATCAACGTTTCTTTTGCAAGTCAAATATCTGGATCAAGGTGCAAAAACATTTAGAAATCTGCTTACTTGAAGTATACTCAATTTCTCGCGTGTATATATGTTGTTTCCTTTTACTTTTTTTGCCCGCCTCGAATACATCTCATCTGCTAGCAAGTACTAATGGTGATATTTCAGTTTTGGTTTCTTAAAAAGGTTACTAATTACCCTTCGGCTGAGTTACATGAATGGTTGGGCTATCTTTGATTGAGCGCAGTTATTTCTTTTTTTTTTACCGAATCATTTTCCTGAGCAATATTACGTCAGGTCACGCATGTTCGTATATCATCACAAGTGCTTGTGATGCCGTTTTGTGTTTCTTCTTGTCCTGATCCATTCGCGCTGCGTTTTGAACAATGTAAGGTTATCTGCAGTAAAGGAGAACATATGTGAGGAATGCGTGCAAATCGGAAAGTTCACAACAAAAGTTCAAATTTTTAGAACTCGATACAGCAGGATACTGACAAGTAAAAGAATATACATATCGTAATCAGCTAAGCATGAGAGAAGAAAGAGAAAGCAAGTCTTCACTTTAGACTCTATTTGCTACGCAGGAGCTTAGGCTCCTAATTTCTGGCCTATCGCCTGCTACACTACAATAAATCAAAAGTGGCACTTTTTTCTTGCGTCTCTTTTCTGTTTTTTAAGGAAGTGCCGGCATTTCGGCTTGACGTCACCGAGAAATGTGATATGCGAAAATGAGACTACAATTTTTTTATTGCTATTCCTTTTTTTTTGTAGAGTATCTCATCTCATTCATTCCAACATCGCCTCTAGCTCTCTTGTGTATTTGCCACTACTATAGGCACTGCAGATCCTAGAGGGTTAAAAATTGACGGGTGCGTTTTGTGTTTTGCTACTTGTCTCGCAAAAAAGCGACGAGTCTCAAAACTACTTTTTTGTCGGTTGATTAAAGTTGTCTGAGTAAAGGTTACGGTTAAGAGGAGCACGAGTCGGATCTCAGACTTGTAAAGTTTGGTAAGTTAATGATGTCCGTCTTGCCCTAGTTCTTGTACTAGAGCCGGAAGTACTTTATTTGTATCATGCCTTCCTTTTTCAGCGCAATAAGAATCATTAGGCTGCTTTACCCACTCCCCGGTATTTAGGTATCCGTGCTTTCCTCTAATCGGTTTCCTAACATCTTGGGACACTGTGCATAATGGTTCAATGGTTCAGTGGTTCAATGGTCTAATGATTCAATGCCCTTATAGGCTAATGTTTTATTGGAATAATGGGTGTATGGTTTATTGATCTAATGGTTTAATTGTTTGAGCGCCGGGCTGCTGTGCTGAGGACACAGCGTTAGAAAACAACTGTCGGATAAACTTTGCTCACTCGACACGTGTTACTTGGCGCGTTCGCCGTCAAGGCTACGAGTGACGCTGGCTAACACTCCCGGGATAACACACACAGAAATCCCAAAATAAAGTTGATGGGAATCGACCGCCACTGTAGCTCCATTAGTGGAGCATCGGACGCGTTATACGAAGGCTGTATACGTTCGGTCCCTACCAGCGGCAAGTTGATTTTTCATCCACTTTAATTGTTTTTCATTTATGCCGTAATTACTGAACTGCAGCTAAAGACTACAAATAATGTCCCCAATGCCTCCTTCGGCTTCATTGTGAGTTTGTTTAATTAATTTAATTAACTTGGCGTGTTCTCCGCTTCAGTCACTAAACTAAATCGATATTTGTCCGGTAGTGGGCGAAATAAGATACGTGTCATGTGGGAGATCTTATAACTATTTCAAATATTTTCTCGACATATGATTTCAAGACAAAATGCAGACACTGTAAAGGTAACTATCTGCATTCAAGCGCATTGCCCTGGCGAGGTACACCGTGCCCCTCAAGGCACTCGAGTGATAGCAAGATAAATCGGGGACGAGCTAGAGTGTCTGTCTTTATGTCTACGTTTACTTTGTCCCTTAGGATAATTTAACTAGACCAACGAGGGCAGTATTCTTTTGCTTGTTCATCATAGAAATGTTTCCCATAAAGTAGGGTAACAAAGAGAGGGCGGGAAATGGTGTCTAGCTGGAATTACGCCACAGCCAGAGCAAAGTCCTTAGGAACGAGCAGAGTCAGGCGACACGACAAGCGCAAATAAGAGTTGTCGGTCGGGAACGGCTGTGAAGCCTAGCCCTGGGCACTGCCCGCTTTATTATACCACTCATCTCCGAGAAATACGCGGGAGCCACGCGTGGCGGCTATAAGCTGTGACAGTTATTGCGCCATCAGGAGGCTTCACTGCTGCACCGTCGTCACCGCGATTATTAGTTCTGGTAGACGAACGTGTTGCACTGTAAATGTATGGTTTACGCTGTCTTGTCACAATACTCGTTAGTATTTAGCTAAATCGCAATGCTGTGCTTATTGTGTTTGTGTATTTTTTTTCTTTTTTGTTCGTCGTAGTCTTTGCTGAGAGAGGCGAATCTACGCTGAAGGGGTATTCCGTGCACACACCCTATGGCGTATCTTGCTGTACTATCACTACAGTAGCCATCACATACTTAGTAGCCAAAGGTCACTGTTATCCTTGCTTTCGTTGCACGATTTTGGCCGACGTTTATACATACATACATACATACATACATGCATGCATGCATGCATGCATGCATACATACATACATACATACATACATACATACATACATACATACATACATACATACATACATACATACATACATACATACATACATACATACATACATACATACATACATACATACATACATACATACATACATACATACATACATACATACATACATACATACATACATACATACATACATACATACATACATACATACATACATACATACATACATACATACATACATACATACATACATTGGCCGACGTTTATTTATAGTCGGCGAACGAGCTAAGCGGAGACGTTGACATAGAGCCCAGTAGAGCGTTCCAAGGCCCGCATGCCTATATGGGAAAGACGCTTCTCGCTTTCGCGCGCTCATTCGTAATTGATGTTTACGTGGCACGGATAAACAGACATCTACCGCTCTTGCCTCCTGCCATTAGTTATTTTCCTGACGGAAAACTAAAGCGGAAAACCCAACAGCAGGAGTGCAGTTAGCTGGGCCAGTTGGTACGGATTCATGGTAGTAAGCAGCGCGAAAAACAAGACGACGCACACAGGAAGGTCTTGTTCAGCGCTTGTTCTTGTCAGTCCTTCCTGTGTGCGTCGTCTTTTTTTTTTCTCGCGCTGCTTACTACCATGGCCAACAGCAGAAGTTGCGACGGCAGCTGCATGGTGGCATTTTATGAAAACAGGAACACAATGTGTGGAGCGACAAATATAGGTTATAAAGTGTACGCTACAGGCTGGTAAGACTTTTATTTATTTATTTATTTATTTATTTATTTATTTATTTATTTATTTATTTATTTATTTATTTATTTATTTATTTATTTATTTATTTATAAGAGCAAGCTGGTTTTGATTTAAGCCGGAAAGCATGGCTCCAAGACAAACAACGACGCTGAGAAAAGAACACAGTACGAGAGCTCATGTTGCTTGTTCTTTTTTCCGTGCCTTTGCCACTTTTGATGCAAAATTTATCGACTCTAGATCGCTTATCCGAACAGATAATTTCTTGCGACACGCATTATGATCGGCTGTCTATGAATGCATGAAATTTACATAATTTGATACCAAGATTCTGGAGGCAAAGCTTAAAGCAAGTGTCAGTGTTAAAACATAAATTACAGTGTACTTTAAGGCAATTATTTATAGTTACAACGTAAATAATTATCTAACTATTGTACAGTCAGTCATGCTGTACTTCTTCATAGGCCGAATCCAACGACCCATTCAGATTACGAGCGATAGTTATCTGCTGGCAGCGAGCATTCTTAAATAGGTAGAAAAGTAATTCGAAATTCCTGCCGAAACGCCTCACATATAACTTCTCGCTAAACACGGCACTGCCTTCACCAAATCGACCATGCTTAGCGAAATACTTCAACCAGAAGTCATATGAAGGAACTTCAGGCAACCGGAATGCTTAATTTACCCTTAGCTCAGCTTTTGTACTCTCTTCCTTGCCAATAACATACAGAAATGGCAAAAGTAAGTCGCGTCCATATGAGGATGCCGTATGGCAAAAGGATAAGGACCCAGAGCCCCAAAATGCAATAAAAACGTCACACGGCTTTTTGGAAAGGCCATGAACGAGCAGCGGCTGGCAGCGCAAGAACGGCTGCTTGGCGACTCCAGGGCATGCGTTTCTTAATGTGTGTACAGCTTTCACTTCAAGTGCTTCCTGTTTTTGTTTTTATTCTCACTAAAGCATGCTCGCAAGATACACCCGGCAGCTATGACCAGGAGCCCTTTCATTGTGCAACTTGTAAGAACTTTCTGTTATTGCAGGTTTCTTCTACTTGGGTTGTCGGTTACTTCTCCTTTGCGTAGCCTTACAGGCACCGAAAGGATTTCAACTTATGGCAGGTTGCCGTCGTGCTTGAGATAAGTAAACGGGCTTTTGCCATCTCCTCCGTGAACCAACCTAGGTAATCCGAGTTTCTCCCCCCTTTGCAGGCGCGCGTGAGATCTTTTGTCGTTTCCGCCATTTCTGTTTTAGATGAAGAAAGCTTTAGTGCTTCCATCGAAAGGCTGGTCCGCTGAATTCTCGCTAAGACTCTGCTTCCTTATCAGTGGCGGCTCACAAAGCACCTCCGCCCCTTTTCTGTTGGCGTCTAGAATGAAAAAAGTAAAAAAAATGAGACAAAACTGAAAGTTTGTACAACAGCGTTGCGTAAAATAAGACAAAAATGAGAGACGACTGCACTTGTGCTTTCATGGTAGCAATGGTAGAAGTTTAGTCGAAAAAATAAAAGGTAGGGATAGATTACGTGTGTATCTGTTGTACATGTGCAAAAACAGCAAACTTGCTCAACGAAATCCGCTTTTTCTACTAAATCATGACTAGGTGTCCGAAATGCGAAGCAGCTTTTTTTTTTAAATTTAGCAGCGTTTGGTTTCACATGCATAAGAATTTTTTGTCCGGGTGAGCACAAAAAACCTACGAAAATTATAGGTGTTGTCTTCATAATTCCACGTTATTTTAGTTAAAATTGCACTGTGCTTTAAAAGAGGACACGGTGCTTATGCGTTCATTACAGCGTAATGTTAAAAAAGGTTTTACTCTTTCTTTTCCGTTCGATACAAATGCGCATTGGAAAAACATGTGGTAGCCAAAGTATACAATCACCCGTAAATAAATCTTTGTATGCTGCTGGAAGTCAACATATTCTGAGTTTCAACGGGGAGAAAACCCGCGCAACCAGCGATTGATTAACGACTTTAGAAGTTCCTAAAGCAACGCTACACTTCGTGTACCGACCATCGATTCTCAACTGAAGAAAGTTAAGGTATCTTTCGACGCACTAGTGCCATAAAAGTGGCGAGGTGAGGGATATGTTGCCGGGAATGGAAGGTTGCAAACATCGCCAGTGATTAACGATCCGCAAATGAAAAGACGGCTCTCCTTGTGAACTTCATTAATATGCCTTTCGGAATCGCTTTTTGTTCCTTACTGCACTGCTTGTCCGCACTGAAGTATACTTGCAAGCACTAGTGAAAGGCGGACTAGTGAATCAAGTGTGGAATTGTGCACTTGACTCAAGAATCGATATCGGTGAGTTGCGGCGCGCGAAGACACAAACACAGAAGAAACGACAGCACAGATGAACACTAGAGTCAGTTACAACCTAAAACTAATAAAAAAAAATGTTATTGCAGCTTCGCACTTGTGGTGCCAAGCCTGAAGGAAGAGCGGAGCCGGGTGGCCTTCCTTGTTTCGCTTTATTTTTTTTCTTCCTTTCTTCTCTTTGATTCTCTTTCTGCCTGTTTCTTGTACCTGTTTCATGCACTTACTCGTTTCTATTTATTTCTTTCTATTTCTCGCTCTTTCTATCTTTCTTTCTCTTTCTTTCTCTTTCAGTCTTGTTCTCTGCTTTTTCCATCGCTTTCTCTTATGTTTCTTTCTCTTTCTATTTATTTCTTTGTCTTTCTATCTTTTTTATGTCTTTATTCCCCTTTATTTCTCTCTAGTTTATTCTGTTTTTCTTTCCATTGCTTTCTCTCTCTCTCTATTTTCTCTTTCTTTGTGTCTCTTTCTTTCTCTCTCTCACGTGTTTCACGTGCTCCACTTCGCCGAGCAGAGTTTTCGTTTAACGCTCGCACCTGCTGCACTTGGTACAAGGCGCTTTGCCCAATTCCTGTCTCGCATACCCATCTGTGGTTTTCTGCGGACACCAAAGTTTTTTCGGCCGGCTTAAACAGCTCTGTTGTTAATACAATCTCCGCCTCCAGAACTGCATCAAATTTGCCATTAATTTGTGCGAGAAATTCGTGCTAGGTGCTTTCCATTTTAACCATGAGCACATTTTTCCTGCTGTTACACATACTACGAATATTAACAAATAAAGGTTCGTCGTCCCTACTTAAAATATTACTTATCACTGAGCATCTGTGTCACAATTTTTGCTGAAAACCGCCAGCAAGTTTAACTTCTCTACCTAGAACCAGTAGCACTAACAGGTGTCTGTATGGCAAAATCACCTAACTGAAATACGCGAGAGGTGCTTGACGTCTAGAAAATAATGCTTTCCTTCCACGCTTGTTGTGTTGGACTGGGACAAACGCGTGAAGCTTGCTTTGCGGTCTGCCTGGTTTTGGTAGGCTGATGTATCGGTTAGTATCGGCAGAAGCGCCATGTAAATACGCAAAATGTACATATTTTACTTGTGCTTTCTGTTTTACCATGTAATATATATATATATATATATATATATATATATATATATATATATATATATATATATATATATATATATATATATATAGCGTTTTGTGATATGTTATCTGCATGTGTGTGTAAATGTGCCAAACATCAATTGTGCGTATTGACTCCGCGTCATTTCATGTCTTTATTTATGTCCATGTTACTGAATTCTGTTTGTATTTCTCGTGAACGTAATTCTGAGCAAGCAAACGTTATGTTAAATTGTTATTGATGTTAACCGTCTGTGATATAATACATTTTTTATACACACAGTGCCTTATATCGTTTCAATTTCTTCCAAACGGACAGGGCATCTACGTAAGTTCTTTTTGAGTGGGACATGGGCGGGGTGGAATCTGTATTTAAAATTGTAACCGACTATTACCTGTCCTGTCACTTCCTCTGTGTCTGTGTCCTTCTATGTTGCAATCCACCAGTATGTTGTACCAACAAGCCCATATACCCGTCGCAGGGGTCTAGTTGTCTGGAAGGTCGCTGGGTCCAGTCCCGGCCGCTGCGGCCGCATTTCGATGGAGGCCAAAATGCTACATGCCCATGTGCTTAGATTTAGGTGCACGTTAAAGAACCCTGGGTGGTCAAAATTCGCGGAGCCCTCCACTACCGCGTCTCCCATAATCATATCGTGGTTTTGGGATGTAAAACCTCAACAGTTGGTATTAACAAGCCCATAACGCTCCGCTTCGGCTCTTACGTAGCTAGGGAAGCCTTCTGACTTGAACAGCTGGCGTGAACGTAGCACGCACGCATGTTATGGCTCCTGAAGACGCAGCTTTATGTGCACGACGCCTGGTTTAATGTCACGATGAACTTCTGTAATCGTTTCTTTAAATACTGACCGCTACCGACGGTTCCATTCGGTCTCATCTCATGCCGCATCGAAACGCGATGGCTTCGACGCAGCCTGCACGCTTCTCATCACGCCAGCGATTTGCAGACGTTTGCAGCGCAGCCTTAAACTTTTGCTACTGTTATGCTTGCGTAGCGAAAAATTTATTATTATTATAGTGCTTCGCCTTTGGGCGAAGCATTAAAACCATTTCTTTTCGTATTGCGTAATCAAGGATGCCAAATCAACTTTGAATCCTTACAGTGTTTCTGACGTCGGTGGGAGCGAAGCAAATTTGACGTTACTGTACATGCGTTAAACCATGCAGTGTCTGATCACTTTAATCGCACATGTGGACTGCTTGCCATTGAAGATGAAAAAGAAAACTGATGTCAAGTCGCGGCCGAACCCACCTCACGATGAAAGATCGCGTAATGTCAATAGTAAGGAAGCAATGCTGAGATGGTGAACTTATGTTCTTGCATTGTGAAAGCTTGTTTAAGTACATGTGCCAAAATAAATGAGTACTGACCAAGCGCCGCGTCTTGAGCAATAATTCCTCGTCTGAAAGTCTTTTAAGATACATTGTTGCAAAACAGAAGCAGGACGTATAGGAAAGCTTCACTGTCACATTTGGGAGCACCACGCTGCCTGTCACATTAAAGATTTTCGATTCACTTTTGTTTCTTTTCACAGGCGTTGTTCATGATTGACGATGCATATCGCTTTCGTTGAATAATTGAAAGTCTGGTCTTCGCAGGCACATTTGTTTGTTGCGGACTCCTCTTATGTGAGACTGTTCGGCCTTAAAGGAATACTGACACAAAATTTTGAAGACGATACATCTCATGAGATTCATTGGTGTGGGCGTACACATCGGAAGTTTCGCAGTTACTATTACGTATACGAAGTTGCTGCCAATCTGCGAAAGCAGTGCCAGTGCTAAAGTATATTTGTACTGCTAAGCACACTTTGGTTTCTCTGTCTATGAAGCTTTATCGTGGTACACATGCCTCAACCCTTAATGCAAGAAATGAGTGATAACGTGACGATGTTTCTTGCTCACCTACGTGTTCTTGTACACATAAGCTTGCCGACTCTGTAGCACAGGATGCAGGACGGCTCGGGTGTATGGGTGCACCACATAAAGCGAGTTGTATCGATGTATTCGTGTTGATTGAGTTGTGTGCAGACTGTGGGCTTAGCAGGCACGTTGACTGCACTGGCGACTAAGGGGTAGCTTATGATTCAACGTTGCTCAGTCACTCTCGTAAGAGCAAATACGTTAGTTTTGCCAAAACGAATTGCACGCCATGTTGTGATGATGTGGAAGTCGTAACTAGCGCTTGTTGGCGTATTCCTCCAGGGTTGAGCAAAGCATGACAATAGCTTGCTGAGTCATAGAAGTATACATATATTGTTTATTACATTGTTATGAAAACTGATAACCAACACTGCAACCACAATTGTCAATGCCATCACAAGACGCCTCTATAGGGTTTTTTTCATAAGCAGTTTCAAGAACTTGCGCAGCTCGGCGGTAGAATACTTGACTGCCACGCAGAATTTGTGGGTTCAATTCCGTGCTCGAATCGTGATTTCTTATTACTTGCGTCCATCGGAATTTTTCGCTCACCGACAACGCCGCCAAAGCCGGCACCAGATTTTATTGAACACGGGATCGTTAACGCTATTGCGTTATGGTTTACACTGTCCATTCTCGCCGTTCCTCGGTTGACTTTAATAGTGAATCAATCACCTACGCATACCCGCATTCAGCGGGTCGCGGTATTCGGGTTTGCGCCACACGTGACTGTGAGAAAGGCTTTCATGACGTACGCGACAGGCATGTTATTCTATTCATGTCATGATCTGTCAGTCAGGTTCGCCATATATTCGTGCTCTCCTATGCCAATTTTGGTATACCAAGTAAAAGAGGCGACCATGAGAGCACCCGGACGTAAGCATCCTTTGGTTCGCTAAAAAATGCTTCGCTTTTGCGGATAAAGGGATCACCCATTCGCAAAATTGGTCTCCCATCCGCAAAAGGAGATCAACCATCCGCACGAATGAGGCAAACAAATAGAAAGAAAGAAAGAAAGAAAGAAAAGAAAGAAAAGAAAGAAAGAAAGAAAAAAGAAGAAAGAAAGAAGTAAAAGACAAAAGAAAGAAAGAAAGAAAGAAGGAAAGAAAGAGGAAAGAAAGAAAGAAAGAAGAAAGAAGAAAGAAAGAAAGAAAAGAAAGAAAGAAAGAAAGAAAGAAAGAAGAAAGAAAGAAAGAAAGAAGAAAGAAGAAAGAAGAAAAGAAAGAAAGAAAGAAAGAAAGAAAGAAAGAAAGAAAGAAAGAAAGAAAGAAAGAAAGAAAGAAACCACGTTGGCTGCAGCATGTTGCATATAAGCTGTAACTGACTCACCCGCATCGGTGGCTGAGTCAATATATGCCGTTCTGTCACCGAGAAGGCACTCGCGAGTTTGCATCGTGAGCCCCGCGAACCCAGAATCTGATACGATTATAACGCAGGAACGTAGTTCACGCGCATGTAAAGGGAATGCAACTGCTCAGACTGAACCCTGAGCCCCCTCCCCGCTACGGCGTCCCTCGTAGCACAGTGCACAGTATAGCTACAGTAATGTTCATTCGCGTGACTAGCTTGTCCTCGTCTTAAACATGAAATGGTATATCATTACCAAGTCCTCTGCTCAGACCGCCCCAACTTCGTGATTACAGGGCAGCATTACATAGTAAGAAAAAGTATACGTGTCCACGTCCCTATAGAAGTTATTACCTAGCGCATCTACTTTGTGTTCCTGCTAGTTTCTGCGTCTGTGTACAGCTAAAATTCCACAGGGGCCTCGGTCGCGGCTCCAGTCTAATTACAGCCACCGACCGGGCTCAGCGCAAGTAAGCGGAGACCGCTAACCCGAGAGAAATCAGCCTCGGGCGTGACGATGACAGCATCTCGCGCATAGTGAGCATCATGCGGCCCCAGAACAGAACGTAGCTGGTCACTGTCAGCTGCGGCCACTGCGATCCCGTGTACCGCTGAATAACAATGCCGGTTTTAATCCTCCGTGCTGCAGCGACCGTGGACGACCCGGTTATATAGCTGTTGCAAATTCGTTTTATTCTTCGAGTAGCGTGTTTGATAGCGCAGGGAAGAGAAAAGAGGACGGCAGCAACTAACAAAACAAACAAAAAATAGAGAGAGAGAGAGAGAGAGAGAGAGAGAGAGAGAGAGAGAGAGAGAGAGAGAGGAAAAGTAAGAAAATGATGGGATAAATAAATGGTAGCAAGTTCCATGAACGAAGAATGCGGCAAAAAGACGCGTGATACTCAAATGGCTCCTCATTATCGTGCACGTAACGTCAAGCGCATGCGGCAAGCCAAACATGACGACGCGTGTCGCGGCAAAAAGACGCATGCGGCTCAAACGGACAGCTTTGAAAGAGCATACGCTAAAACCAAGAGGGACTTTTTGTACAGACATAGTAGTTCAGTTGCAAGGCATAAAAATTGCCTGCTTTCGCAGTATTCAAGTTCCGTGACCTGACAGTCCAAGAAGAGGTGGACGGCACATGGGTGTGGCAGCTTCATTTGTTCTTTCAAACCGCGACTGCTTAATCTGCTGCGCCGTTGAAGGCGGCTTTTAGATTCAAAGAGAACGGTGAGCGCGGTGCCGTTTTGGCCCGAAATTATGGCAATTTTGAGCGCCTGCGTATAATGATCAAGTCAGATTGTACGCTATAATTTCCGGTAATCTGTCGCGAGTTTCATGCTCTAAGACGCTGTATGTTTTATTTCTGGCTATGCCGAGATTTTCAAATATTAGTGTTTCTTTTGTGAAAAGGAAGATGTGCGTATCCGAATCGGAAACTCTGTTTTCGATTCTCGCAGTAGGTAATAATTGCTTGCACCGTGTCATGACGTGCCATTTCGCAGCGTGCACGTTAACTAAAAGCGGACTGCGGGTCTCTGTGTCTAATCTTTCTTCTGTCTCTCATTGCCAATTAGCAGTGATTTTGCTGTGGGAAACACCGGCGCACACTGCATGCTTCGCCCCTCCAAAGGTTTCACGCTAGTGGAGCTGAAACACCCTTCCCTACATGCTTCGCCCTTCCCCAGTTTTTACCCGTTTTTCGGTCCACAACTGTGTACGCATATGAAATTGATTTGTGTCCTGACACAAATAAATTTAGTTGGAAGTGCCACCCGTGTCGTCGTCTTCGTCTTCTTTTGTGTGCCTCCTTTTAGCGGCAAAACTGTACCTTCATTATCTCACTAACTAGGCCAAGAATTACCAAGGAGCTGCATGACAATGGTTCCAAGATTGTCACAGGTGGCGTAGAACCCACTGGTAAAAGAATCTATAAATGGAGCACACGTACACATGTCTCGATTTTGTTTATCTTCCCTATAGAGTTGGGTAAAACATTCAGCCTTTCAGCTATTTGCACGGACGTAAAGCGGACAAAGCAGGAGCGAAAAATGGCAAAGTAAAACTTATGCTAGGCACCATACGCTGCCGCTGTCGCTGAAATAAAAACAAAGAAAAATATGACGAGCAGGAATCTTTTCTTCGCAAGCAAGCATTTCCTGCATCATTCTCTCTCTCTTTATCTGTACACACATGCACGTAGCGTGTGTGTATTCGCTACGATGACACTGAATACTTTAACGGATGTCTATTGTATGCGTGGGAAAACAAACAGACGAAGCGCGTTTCCCGAATAATAACGTAGATCCTGTAATATATTCTGCTTGTAATGTATAATGGATCTCGTAATATACCCTGCTTTTCTTCCGCTGGACGCGTGAAAGTATTTCTGCTTCGTGAAACGTCAAAAATGCGTAGCGGTGATGACGAAACACCGGAGTGCATTAGAAAAGCCGCTGTGGCAGCGGCGCTGTTGTTTACGCTCGCTTTTTTTTTTTTTTTTTTTTGCGCGTCAACTCCGGACAACAGGCAAAAAATTCTGCACTGACGCTAAGGGCTGTCGGTTGAATACACTTCCACGCGGAGACGCGGCTGTAAAAGGAGTCGTCGTTTGACTTGCGCTAGTTTGTCTATCGCATCATCGGGTTTGTTTTCTTTCTCTCTTTGAACTTGGGTCTCTTTCGGCACAGCAAGCAAATGTATTACAGCTAGAAGCGTCTTCTGTCACGAACGGGGTCTCCAAGCGGTGGAGGCATCTGCCATTCTCAGCTGTTTGCGGAGCTCTCTTCAAGCATATTCACCAGACTGTAGAGCCTTTCTGCAGGTGTGAGTGCGCATACGGTAATAGTTTCTGCTTCGCATGAAACCAATTCCCGCAAGGCGTGGGATCCGCCGAATTTTTTTTTTATTTTAGTTTTGCTATTCTTCACTTCGTGGGGGTTCTGTTTCTGATGGCACGCTATATCTTTGTCGTTGCTTTACTTTATTCTTTGCAACTTGCCATCAACATTTTTCTTTTTTTTTACTTTATATAACCAAGTATTCTTTCCCTTTACTTCAAGGTTCAAAGTTTTCAAATTCTAGGTAGTAGTCGTGCCTGTATTAGAGCCAGTTCCAAGTCAGCTCCTTTCCTTTTTTCCCCTCCGCGTATTAATTGTATATGGGTGTTGTGATATCCAAATAATATTGACACAACTACTTAATTCTATTACCATTTGTTGGTGCTTTTTTTTCTCCTTATAGTACAAGGTAGACCCTATATTTAGCTTTGTTATCATCTTTGCCTTTCTTTTATGACTTCTCTCTATCTCCTTGTCCTGATTTCTAAAGAACAACGAAAGGAAGGGGAGAAAAAAGTAGAGAAAGGGAAGAGGGAACAATTCATACGCGCACACACATCAGTTTTCACCGCGCACACACAGACAGTTACAACCGAGAAATATTTGACATCGGTTCCTCTGCGGTTGTCTAAATGTAGGCTAGAATCCCTGCCTTTTCTTCGCTTTCATCTCTCTCTCTCTCTAACGAACGAACAGCGCTAGAAAAAGATAAAGACGAGGGGAAAACCAGCCGAATTCAAGAAGCCGCTTCTCTTGTTTGGTTTGCGAATACGTGGTCAAAATCAGTCCTGATTTCCCCACTCCGGCGTGCCTAAACATTATATCGTGGTTTTAGTACGTAATGCTCCATAGTTAAGATATGGCATACTAGTCGCTAAACAGAAAAAAAAATTGTTCTCGGTGCAATCACAACTATAAAAGCGAGGCTTCTGCCGTGTGCTACTGTCTCCTTCTAAGCAGTTTTACTACTTTACTGAAACCTTATAAAGGTTCCATGCTGCTATGTGGAACTGTGTATATTTACGTCTCTCGTAAAATACCGAATGTAAACATGGTGAGCCGTGAAAAAGGACAAAAGCACCATCCTATGTGGCTTCCTGTGTACTTCCATTCCTGAAGTGAAAAAAAAAATAATAAAGGTTACCATGCCCCACGTCATAGAGCTATCTAGAGTAAGGGAGATGGAATTGGTCCCGCCGAGTGAATTGCTGTCATTTCTTCCTGACACCGCTATGTTTGCAGCGTCGTCACGAATACTGACGACAAACGGGAAAAAAAGAAATAAAGAACAAAGGAAAAAAATCGTTGGCTGTTTTTGAGGCTCTACAGCGTCGTCTAATATGCACGATTTATCACCGAAGGATCGAAATGCCGGAGCCTGGGAAATACAAAACGTCCTGGTTCTCTACGGCCTTGCTGGGACGCCCGATATCGGTAGGCGTGGCGATGCGCTCGCAAACGCAAGTCTTAGGCTGCTCTCATCGATTTTAGAACGCATATCTGGAGCGGCAAGAAATTCCTTTAGCTTCGTTCACGATGTTTGTATACACTCTAAACTTGGTAACGGATAGATGCGATTTTGTGCACCTATAGTAAAGGTTACCGACTTTAGAATGCATGCACTAGAAACTTAGTAACCCTTACTATAGGTGCACAAAATCGCATCTATCCGTTGCCAATTTAGAGTGTATAAACAGCGACGTCATAAATGTAAAAAATTAAGTCTTTCTAAAACTTGGAAAGAACAAAAATGACAGCTCTGAAAAAAAAAAAGAACTATGCGAATGATTGTACTGTCAAAGATGGGCAGACTCTCAGCTTGTGAAAGATAAAGATTCTGGCCTGAAAACTAAAGTTCTTCTAGGTAACGCCCAGATTTTTTCTGTGGTAATGTACGGGTTCGAATCGTAGACGTTTTGAGAATGTCTTGAACGGCGAAACAAACGAACATCTCAGTCACATAAAAGAATAGTTCTTAATATTCATTCCAACGTTCACGAAAACAGAGTACTCAAATTTCCGAGCGTAGAAAACGCCATGAACTGGTATACAAAACTCCGTAATTTAATTGTAGCGCAATTTGGTGCGTACCCCTACGCACAGAATCATTCAAAACAATAAGAGGCATGCGTAGGTGTGTGCATGCACACTAGAGGGCCGAACTGCGCTCCAATTGCATTACAGAGTCTACTTATTAGACCTAACCAGACCAACGGCAAGTATGGTATGCAGTGGAACGCAACCTGGTTGCGGAACTTTAGGTGCGCTGCTGTCCCTCTCGGCACGCTAAGCCGTCTGAGCATGCAGAATCTAAAGTTTCCTAACCAACTACTTCTCGACATAGCGTAAACTTAGGGGACAACTTTGTAGGCTGCACAAAGCTAACCATGCTTATTTAACAACCGAAAACATGCACTTGCCTATATATAGATGATATCCTAAATGCGTTCGCTCCCAAACTTGGGCTAAACTCCCAAACAAGTGAGTGCCCTTTGAAATTGGTAGGACACCCTAACTATTAAGTCCAGCGACAGGATTCGCTGAAATTCGGTCTTACAACAAATTATAACGCTAGAGGATTTTGTGAACACGAGTCCTGCATTGTCTGCGCAGTAACTGTTGCTCTCCTGGACCCTAATGGTGAATTCAGTCGACTTACACTAACATTTTGCAACACTAACATTTTGCAACACTAACATTTTGCAACAGCTTTTGCAAACTTCTGCAGGGGATTATCACGTTTAATACGACCTAAGTACAGCAACTGCTATCAAACTACCCCTTTAAACCTCAATTATTAGCACGTCTTCATTGTTTCATGAATGTAGAGTGTGGTCTTGGAGTGTTCTCTGGGAGTATTGCTCACGAGCGTGAGTTACGTCACCAAGTAGAAAATGCCAACAAGGAAGTGACGCGCCTTTTGGCGCGCTTGGAGCTCGCCAGAGTAAGCGGCGTTAGCACACGTGCGGTATCGCTGTACGCGTGACGTAATGATATGGACCAATTATAGTCAGAATCTTGACATATTACCGCAGCTACCTTTAGGAGTCGACACACCTGTAAAATGCCCTTCTCCGAGGCAGCAGTTACGACCACTTGTATTTATCAACTGGAAGAATGAGTTTGTATGGGTACTTGAGGTGGCAAGCCGGGCGTGTTGCTTTAGCATGTTGGGAGCAGGCCTGCAGCCAGGGGGGGGGGGGCGCCCCCCTTTCCCCGAAATTTTGATGACACATTGTGCTTTATCGAAAAGAAATCATGAAAACAGGCTTTTTTCTCAAATAGTCAGGGCCTTCAGCAAGTTCCCTCCTTCCCCGAAAAAAATTCCTGGCTACGGGCCTGGTTTGGAGGTGAATGAAATGGTAACGACGAAACTCATAGGGCGTCCTTTATATGTATTTCTCTTATGCGCGTCGTCGTTTTTGAGCCTTTCATATCAGAATTGTGTAGCTTTCAATCAATCAATCAATCAATCAATCAATCAATCAATCAATCAATCAATCAATCAATCAATCAATCAATCAATCAATCAATCAATCAATCAATCAATCAATCTTTATTTACATGACAGGAACTGGAAAGTCAGTAAGGCTAAAAGCTGCGAGAACGGCTTGACAAATACCCTGGGGACTTGTACATGGTAGTAGTGCGATGCAGTGTGAATGTTCCATGGAATGAGAACACTACTGTCTCTTCTGTGTCATTGTGTTGTTGCTGGCTTTCGCTCACAGGAGCATAGGATTTTATGGTGGCCTGCTACCGTGTACGTTTTTCAATGAACTATTTTAGAGCACGACGATACTTTTTATTTTTCTTACACCGTGTTATTGTGAAATGATCCCATTTTATTTGGTTAAGTAGCCTTTTTATGGCGCTTAGCACTGACACGCAAAGTCGTACGTGTCAGTAAGTGATACGTTTGCGGGGTTCAAATAAAGAAGAGCCTACCGCTCTGCTCCAAAACGGGAGACAGCCGAGAGATCGACTTCCCTAATGCTGCTTTGCTTCAACACGCCAGCACCCCTGCTGACGTTGCGCCCGGTCTACCGAGTCGTGGGATGCATTTTTCGTGGCATATGCCATTATGCTGACAGTCTTAGCAAGCTTTCCCTTGCGCACAGCTACGGACATCTAGTAGAAATCGAAAACGCTTGCCAAGCGATGTCGTATTCGATGTCGTATTCTTCTGCTCTTTCCATCGAGTGCAACGGCTCGACGCTGCATTAATTTTTTTGTTTTGTTTTGACGTAGTGACCCGTGCTGGTTCAGAAAAAATAGAATAGATCCGTTCGTTACATTTATTTTTGTTGAATGCGAAACGTTGTTTGCACACATACAAGGCTTTCTGTGGTAAGAGGTTAGGTTCCTGCCTCACATTCGTTCACTTTACATCAGCGAAAAAAAAAAAGAAGATTAGAGCCATTTCCACGCCGCGGAGCTTTCTAGCAAGCGCCACCACCTGGCGAACGTAGATTGAGTTCTTCCTTCATCTTCACCTTTCTTTATTTTTTTTATCTCTTTCCACATCTTCTTTCTTTCAGCTTTCAGCCTTTCTTTATCTCTTTTTATACTGCCCTCTCTCCTCCTTTCCCTCCTCCTCATCCTCATATCATTTCTCCTCACCCTCACGTCCCTTTCCCACCTTTTGCTATGCTGTACTGTACATGTTATGCTACAATGTACTTTCTCACCTCCTCCTTTTCCTCCTCACCCTGAGATCAGTCCCCCTCACGCTTAATTCCCTTCCCCATCTCCTTGTTAAAATATACTACATACAAGTCTACGTCATGCTTTACCCTCTCCCGTCCTCCTTTTAGATGTGAAGCACCTTATACGGAGTTCAATCCGGCGGTGGTGTGCGGCGTGACCACCCTTAGTGCGTATGCGCAAACCCTCTCCACACAACTCCTCTCCACACACACCCCTTCTCCCCATCCCCTCTCCCTCTCCACTTCCCCTCTCCCTCAACTCTCCCCCACACCACATCCCCTCTCCCCTTTCCCTATCCCCTCACCCACTTCTCATCTTTCCTCCTCTCCACTTCCCCTCTCCTCTTTCCTCCTTTGCCCTACCCCTCTGAAACGCGGGCTCTACATGCCGAAACGCTGCTTCGCATCACCTCATGGTCCCCTTTAGCGGGAGATAGTGTGATGTTTTTTTCCCTCCTCAGCTCCACATCACTCCTCTTCACACTCACTTCCCTTTCCCACCCCCTTGCAATACAATACTATGCATGCAGAGTAGATAGATAGATAGATAGATAGATAGATAGATAGATAGATAGAGATAGATAGATAGATAGATAGATAGATAGATAGATAGATAGATAGATAGATAGATAGATAGATAGACAGACAGACAGACAGACAGACAGACAGACAGACAGACAGACAGACAGACAGACAGACAGACAGACAGACGGACGGACGGACGGACGGACGGACGGACGGACGGACGGAACGGACGGAACGGAACGGAACGGAACGAAACGGAGTCAAAGTCGCTGAAGTCAGCTAAGAAATGCTTCGTATTTAAAAATGCTGCATGCATTTAATATGACAACGTTTAGCGCGTGCGTGAAGTCGCATTGGACCAGCAAGATGTCTTTAGCGCATGCCCCTTTCGATCCTCCCAAATTTTTAGCAACGTCTTTCGCGTGCGTCGTGTAGCGAGCTGTTGCTCATAAAAGTCAAAGCGTGCCAATGTTCCCTATTCTCCCGGAGCGGATAGCACCTTCAAACGCATTGTTAGACGCCCAACCACATACCCGGGGCTTTTTTCGGGTAGCAACAGAAGCCATGTATACCACGTGCAACATTGTACACCCTTAAGCATGACGCAGACCATTAGGGTAAACTGTAACGTGTTCCTACCGTTAAAAAAAGAAGAAGAAAACAGCAGTTAACTTTGACTTAGTTGTGACTAAGTGGCTGTGACCGTTAACGGTCATAACGATCTGTTTCAACGCTTTGTTCAGCCCCTAACTAGCTTCGCCATCACGATCAATCATATAACGTATTGATCGCGGGAAGGGGGGGGGGGCAGATTTAGCATGAACTCTGCAAAATCGATGTGATTCTAGGAATAAGCAGGAAAAACACTTTCGCACGTCATTTTTGTCTACCGCGTGTGCAAATAGCGGAAATAAAATAGAAATAAAAACGAAAATAACGAATAAAAGATTAGCACATGAATCGATAGACAGCGTCTCCGACAGATAGCACTGTACTGGGGTCACTTTTCTTTTTTCTTTTTTTCAGCAGTGAAGCTAAGACATTGCCCGGATAGTTTTCTGTGCAGCCGCCTTTACGCCACAGGCTTCAAATTACTCCACTTTTCTTTTTAATTTTTAGCTCAGAAAGACTAGAAAGATTTCGTAACGTGCCAACTAGATGTCTTCATAGCGCATAAGTTTAGTGTTTTATCAGCGGCTGGCATGCAACGTGAACCCTTGTGGGCGTTCTTTATGCAGGTGAGGAATGAAAAAACTCAAAACGGTCTTCTGAGAAAGGAAAAACTCGAGCTTCTTCGAAAGCCGACTCACCAGCAGCTTAGACTTTCAAAAGGCAGAAAATTAAATTCCACTGCAGCTTACACTTTATCACAAAAAATATACTCGAGGAAATTCCTATTTGCACGTTCGCCTTTTTGTTGTGGTTGTTGCAAAAGAATTCCCCGAATAAGAATGGCATAATGTTCGAAAGGAAACGTGAGCGTCGCAGCAGATCCCAATTTTTTCCCTTTGTTTTCTAACTTGTTTAGGCCTATATATTTTTATTGAAAGGGTCGGAGAATGTTATTTATTATATTCTGCGGACAATATGTTGGCTTGAAGTAGGATGGACGAAGAAGGAGGACAAAGAAATGATTGATGGCCAGATGACCGGACAAAGCCAACAGAATCTTTCCACTTTACATTGAGGAAGGCTAGATATGAAGGCCGCAGAGTTGCACTGAAGAAACACATTTGGAAGAAAAATAAGCACTATGAGCGCCAGCGGCTTTCCGCTTGAACAGGGGGCGCGATAAAGAAACGCTTATGAAGCCAAGAGGCCATCAAGACGTCATGGCTGGAGTGTCACTGCAGAGAAAGACCGCTGCAAATGCTGACAGTCTTGGCGCAAATGCTGACCGTCTTCGCATACGGCTTAAAGTTAACATATTTCGCCGAAAGTGAAATCAGTGCCAGTCTGCGCCACGCCGGAAAATAAACGACTACAAACAAACGAGCAAATAAATAAACGTACGAGCCCGTCTTCGCAACGATCCGTGCAAATCCAGCAAAAAAAAAAAGAAAAGAAAAGACTTGGCAAGCGTCATTGGAGCATCTCAAACCCGATTCCAATGAAAGTTAGCTTGAGGCGGAGACCTCGGGAAACCCGAAACATTTCTTTTTACGCTTCATGTTTTCTTTTTTTTTTTCCGATAAAAATGCGGCATTGGTTTCTCGCAATCTTTGAGTACCATCGTCTGAATGCCGCCACGTTGCGCGCCACTTGTGACGCATCCGCTGCCCCGGCGATATTGGACGCGCGACTGTTTGCCAATAACGCGTCTAGTAATAAAAATTCTTGCGTGTGCACAAACACAGTTCAAACATTTCGTAATAGGCTGAAAAAGTTATTCGTATATGCGCGCAAAGTTGCGAGCCCAGGATGTTGTTTACATAGGCGGTTGCAGCAGCCGTTCTAAAATTTATGTGAACATATGACGCGTTTTCTGGACTGTCTGACTAGAGCTTTAAAACTTCCTATACGGTGCTCGCGATACAGCTAAAGAATTTAAAGCTTTCACAAGGCTACTTTGCCTAGTCGTTGCACATATCTCTTTTTTTTCCCCTTGGAAATCTTCATGCTGATATGCACTATGCTGTTCGCTGCTCAAGGTTAAGATTCTTATGCTCCGGGAAAAGGAGATGACAGCAGCGAATAACAAAAAGATGTTGTCATTTTCTAAGGTGAAAGCAGAGTATACGTACAATTTTCAAGATTTTTGCAGCGTTTCTCGCAACGCTCTGTTTAGGATCATAGAGTTTAATTTTCATACGTGCGTTATTTCTGAAACGACGCACTGACGAATACTCGATATAATTTCAAAGCGCAATCAAGACAATTGGGCATTGCTTCCCCACGCACTTCGAACACCCTTTGTGTGCACCGTTTCAACTCACGAAAAACCTACCAGTCCTACAATACCAGTTTTTCTCTGAGAAAAGAGAAGCAAAATTTTACGAAATAACATCGTTCAGCTGCCTCGATCCACTAGCACAGCGAAGGCTGCAATATTCCAAACAGCCCCGTTCGATATGCATTAGAAGCGAGATGCGCTATGCTCCGACTACTCAGGAGGCTAGCATTATTCAGATTACGAAGTCAAATAGCATTCTTACTTGCCGGATCTGCCGGCTAAGCTTTGGCTGAAAGTTCTAACTCTGCCTCCGAAGTTTTTTTACGCGCAGTGAAGAACAAAGGACGAGACCATTACGGAATGAAAATGTGTTCTGGGTTCTGTTTGTTCCGAGTCAAAAGTTGAATTTTCTTTCAGGCAAACACAAAGTACAAATTTGCGTATAACGAAACATACAAAATACATCTTCGTAGGAGCCACTTTAAGGATGTAAGGATAAAATTGCTCGGCCTCCAAAGAATACAATTGGCACGTATTATTATTATTATTACTTGATTTTCATACAGAAATACACAAGGGCACAGAAGAAAGCGGGAGAAAACAGGCTGACAACTGCGACGTAGAGGGGCCCTACGCCTGCCTGCTCTTTCGGGAAAAAGGAAGAGATAGAAGAAAGGAAGATAGGAGGAGAGAAAGAGGAAAAAAGATAGGAGAGTAAAGAAAAAAATTACGAAGACTTGAACAAAAACAAGTAAAAACACTAAAAAAACGTCTTTAAACGGGTGGCCAGATCCGGTGGTCCGTAGAAGTCAGCAGAGCTCGATGGGCCTGGTCTTCTCGAGAAGCACACCCTCTCTAAAAGATCGAAAATAAGAAATCATCCATTGTCGCGCAATTAAATCCAAGGAATTTGTATTACTTAATCAGCAGGTCGCGCTGCGTAACGAATGCGGGGCAGTGTAATATAAAATGCTCCAGTGTTTCACAAGACCCACAAGATGCACACAACGGACTCCCCACGCGTCCTTGGCGGTATAAGCGTTCTCGCACCGGCACGGAGCCAACTCTTCGCTTATATAGAGTGCTCTAGAACGACGAGGCAATCCACGACCACAAACACGCGGAAGGAACAATACGTTCGCAACCCACTGGTCTCGGTGCTGCTTTAGGAGGTGTCGACGTATACGCAGACGAGCATCGTCCATCCCACACGAAATTTCCGTGAAGTCACAGTCATCATGGTTACGACTTGAAGCGAGGCGATCAGCCTCTTCATTTCCAGCAATGCCCACTTGCGAAGGGATCCACTGGGCAGCGAGGTTCACCTCATGTGCGAGATTTTTGTCGGCAGATTCTATGATACTGAAGCAAGGTGTGTGACCGGGCTAGTTGGTATTCCATATTGACGTGAACAGCGCGTGGGATGCTACTGCATAGAATAGTGCTGTCGGCATCTTTTCGAGTGGGTCTGCTGAATGCACCACGTTTACGTCGGTAGAAACATGCACCTAAAACATGAAAAAGCTAAAGCGATTGTCTGCAGGCCCTGTTGTTTTTATTGCGATAGCAATTATATGGACACTCTCAGCTCGTTCTTGCCGTCACCGCCCATATATATATATATATATATATATATATATAATATATATATATATATATATATATATATATATATATATTATATATATATATAGTAAGTGGTGTATTTATATACACCATTTACTGCTGGTCGTACGCAGAGCTCGGAGGCGCTTCAGCGTGTTCTCTTTCTTTATCACCAGTGAGACGGCGCGAAGAGCGCGCTTTAAAGGTAGTCGCCCCGCTCGCGTTTCACCGAAGTTGCGTTTGCGCGTCTTGCGTTGGAGTTGTAAAGCGCACGAAGGTCACTTCTCTTGCTGCAGCGGTCGCGTTGGCGAAAGGAGTGATCTGCTAGCTAGAGGAGCCAAAGTAGGGGCAGTTGGTTGTGCGTAGTCAACGTTTCCAGTCTGCTGCTCAAACACAAAGTCACAACTGTGACAGTTAATTCGCCCTCGTCTTGTGTATACTTGTGCGTTCGTTTCGTGCGGTCTTCTTTTTGCTTGAGCAGCGCGCTGCAAGTGTCGAGCTATGACAGTTAGTCCGCGCTCGTCCTGTGTGTGTTCTTTACGTAACCTTTGTGCTTGACCAGCGCGCTCCATTTTAGGGGCGTAGCTCCTCTTAGTCTAACCTTGTCACGTCTCCGTTGTCCGGCGTATCTCCCGGCAGCCGGCAGTAAACGGCAGTATCTGTCCGGTGGTGGTGGTGGTGTGGCGGCATGACCACCCTTACTGCGCATGCGCATACCCTCTCCACACACCTCCTCTCCACTCCCCTCACCATTCCCCCATGTACTCTACCCCTCTCCCTTTCCCTCTCCACTCACCCTCTCCCCTTCCCCTCTCCCCTCCCCCTCTCCACTTCCCCTCTCCCATAACCAGCCTTAAAAACGGAGGGGGCGCGCACACATGAAGGCTCCCTAAAGACAATGCGCTGCGACAGTACGTGATATGTATCGCCCTCTCCTCTCCTACGCTTCACCCTCTTTCTCCTCTCCTACGCCCCCCCCCCCCTATCTTGCCTCGCGGCGCAGCGGCGCCGACGCAGCGTCGCGAGGCAGCGTCGCGGCAGCGTCTTGATTGAAAAAACCGACCGCTCGCGCTGCACCACCGTTCACTGACCAACCCTTATGTATAGGCACTGGATTTTGACCTCCAAGGTAGTGCGTGTGTGCGATTCCTCCTGTGTGTGATTAAACGATGAAAATTCACAGCGTACATGTAAAATTAAAGTGAGCTGCAAGTCGTCATAACTCTCATCGAACCTTACGTATGAACGCGCCCGATCTCACGTCGGTGATGATGTACTGGGCAGTATTCACGGAAGACTCACGGTTTACCGATGAACCTCCGCAGCTTCGCCCACTCATCATCATTCACTCCGTGGATATGCTGTGATTTTTTTCGAGTTGCTTGGGGTTCTTCGCGTGACATTCCAATTTGTTGCTCTCGCATTCATTGCTTCGACCTTGAGGCGAAACTGTGACTTATTTTTTATTGGGCGTTCTATTCTTTCAGGAAAGGCCGAAGTTTTGCTTGCCCATTAATGACCCCACTATTCGTGCACGTAACAATCCCTGTCAGAGAAGAAGAAACAGACTTTATTGTCCAGAATGGGCCGGCAGTATGGTCTTGGGGCCTTAGGTGGCGGCTCGGAGTCCCTGGACTAGGGGGACATCTTCGACCTGCCGGACGACCCAGAGCTGTGCGTTCAGCTCCGAGCTTGTGAGGGCCGCCTCCCAGCGGCGGCGGCGCCGACGGAGAAGGTCCCCCGCGGCTCAGAAACTGGGATTTTTTTCGCGGGATGGTGGTAATTACATGGCGAATGCGAATGCAAGGCCTTTCCAAAGTTAAGGTCGCCTGTGATGTGTCAAGTTAAGTATTTTGATATTATAATATCATGTTATTATGATACCATTGTATTACGTTTTGATATGAGTAATAGAAGGGCACCCCATTCATTCTATTGCGTGCCACAAGTAGATTCGATGGTAGGCGTTGTACAGCGTTGACGACAATATTATTATTATTATTATTATTATTATTATTATTATTATTATTATTATTATTATTATTATTATTATTATTATTATTATTATTATTATTATTATTATTATTATTACTACTACTGTTCATCACTGCAGATAAGCAAACGGTTTTCTTTTGTGTCCATGATAATGATGACGCCAGCAGCGCAGACGGCATTCATTTCACGGACGCTTTTTTTTCCCTCGGGAGCTGGTGGACGCACCGGGATGCTATCTTAAGCGGCAGCGGTATACTCGTGTACCTGTACCTATTTACTAAGTACTGGTCTGTACGCTTCCTTTTCAAAAGTCGCCAGGCCTGCGCCGAACACGCAGCGCAGTCACAGCGAAAGCTGGTAGAGCGGCCTTTTTACAGCTTGTTGTAAACTCTCTTGGGGCAATTCCAGCACGCTGGAAAGGTACCCACTACGCCCCAAATAATAATTTTCGTGAAATAAGGAAGCCTCCACTATGCCATAAATCATAATTTTTGTGTAGTAGCGAAGCACCCACTATTCCATTATTCGTCATTCTGCAGAGAAGCTTGATACACGCTACACATCTGTAAGGCGTTATGTGCACTTTTTGCTGTGGCTGATGACGATAAAGAATTATGGCTGAGCCCTTTGCAATGGGTTGGACGCATTGAACAACCCACTCGTTGCACAATTCGCGCTGTATGACGCCTGGTTGTTATTTTACTCTTCTGCCACGCTATATTACATATGATAACGCGATTCCTTGCCCGACATCACGCTTGTATAGGGTAATTTTGCGAAGGAGTTTCAAGCACCGGCGTGGCTCTGTGGTATAATACTGAAGTGCCACGCAGAGGCCCCGGGTTGAAATCCCATCCGACTCGGGATATTTTTAGATGCGAAGCCGCTTATGGCGTAGTTCAATCCGGTGGTGGTGGTGTGCGGCGTGACCACCCTTATTGCGCGTGCGCATCCTCCTCCCCCTCCTCTCCAACCCCCCCCCCCTCTCGCGCGCCTGTCGACCGCGTTCCCCGCTCGCCCTGTGAGAATTAACGGCCAGGCTAGAGGGAAGACACGACGCGCGTAGCGTTCTTCTTCGCGTTCCACGACGCTTTGAATGGATGGATGCAGCTTACGGCGCGGGACTTCGCCCCAGCTTAAGAACCTGGCGAGCCAGCTCCTAAAAAAAATTACACCATCTCCCGCTCAAGCGAACCATCCATGTGTGGATGCAAACCGCTGCTTCGCATCCACACATTGTTCCCTTTAGTGGGAGATGGTGCAATTTTTTTCTTATTTCATTTTTTTCTGATTTCGCGCGATAGTGGTTACGGTCACCGGCGGCGGCGGACAAGTACGGCGCCAAAATCGGCTCTTGTTGTGATCTCATAACAGCTTTCGCTGCAAAAGTGGCTTTCTGCAAGCGGCCTCACATCTTAGACATGCACCAACTGGCCAAGCAGCGTGTGTGATGCAAAGTGCTTGAACTGCAGCGTACAACAGAGGAAAGGCGACATACGAGCTCAACAAGTAGGTTCACTGTCCTCGTTAACCTCGTCTTTCGTCTTTCATATTTGGCTGGGCCGCAATTATATTACTTATTAATAATAATAATGGCTGTGGTTCACGTCGCAAAGCAAGGACATGATTACAAGGATCGCCGTAGTAGGCGACTCCGGAATAACTTCGTTCACCTGTACTTCTTTAACCTGCACCTAAATCTAAGCAGACGGGATGGGGCATTTCGCCCCATCCGTATGCGGTCGCCGTTGACGGGAATCGAACCCACGCCCTCAACCATGGGAGCGCGACATCCTGCACGCTAAGCTATAACGGCGGTTTGTTAGCAATTGCTGAGTTCGATATGTTTTAGTTCACATCTATATATGCGTATTGCACAAAATTTGGAACTACAGAGAAACGAGGACAAGAAATGTCACGACTGGTGCCAACTAACAACTTATTTATTGGACAGAACACTGCATCCCAGGTAACTTCAGGCGCATGCGCGAGTCAGATTGATAATCACCGTACCAGAACAACAAAAGACCTTTAGTTATCAACAGTTATCTAAAAAGTGCAATTCATCGCGACATATATTCAAAGGCGGCACACTAACACACTGGGTACCTTTCTTATTTATGCAAAAGGCTTCGAACAAGTTTCTGGCCACGTGGTTGCGGCTTTTCCCAAGCACCCTGGTTTCTAAAAAATCACAGCATATCCACGGAGTGAATGATGATGAGTGGGCGAAGCTGCGGAGGTTCATCGGTAAACCGTGAATCTTCCGTGAATTCTGCCCAGTACATCATCACCGACGTGAGATCGGGCGCGTTTATACTAAAGGTTCGATGAGTTATGACGACTTGCAGCTCACTTTAATTTTACATGTACGCTGTGAATTTTCATTGTTTAGAAAACCATTGCTTTAGAAAACATCTGGCGTCTTTCGTTAAGCAGCTGGCGTCTTTTCATTTTGCTTTAGAAACATCTGGCGTTCTTTCGTTTTGCTTTTACAAAACATCTGGCGTCTTTCGTTGGTTTATTTCATCAATCAACGGCGTTTTGAACAAAATTTTTATTGTTTAATCACGCACAGGAGAAATCTCACCAGGCACTACATTGGAGGTAAACAATGGCTGCTAATGGGAATGAGAGACAGAAGAAGTCGGCTTTTAGCTAACACTTACACTTCTACTTCTACTAACGTTTCCTACTGGAACATGCCAATGGCTGCTAATGGGGAATGAGAGACAGAAGAATTCGGCTTTTAGTTAACGCGCACGCTGCGAATTTTTTATTGTTCAACAACGCACAGGAAAAATCTCCCACCGGCACCACCTTGGAGGTCAAAGCGTAAGAATGGTTACGCACTACGACTACTACTACGACTACGAGGGACGAACGGGTGCCGCCTTAAGGAGCTTCGCCCCTAAAACGGGGCACAAATGCTCAGGACTTGCATTGCGAAGGAAAGTGTAATCCAGATACATTGTTCATATGCATCCATTTTCGCTAGAATGTACAGTCGCGCTCAATGTGACCTGCAACATGGGAGCGCGTGACCTAACTCGCCCTTATTTCTACAACTGAACGCCTTTATCTTAACTTGGGGATGATCCTAAATACGAGAAACATCACTTAGTTTTGGAAATCAGGGCAAGTTGCAGCCATGCGCGCTTCTTATGGTTGAACGCTAGAGGCTCCACACTTCCGTGTTGCAAGTCATATTCAGCGCTACAGTACCTAATACCCGCGATGGCAAGGCAACGTACAGAAGTTATC
This sequence comes from Rhipicephalus sanguineus, assembly GCF_013339695.2. Classification (NCBI taxonomy): domain Eukaryota; kingdom Metazoa; phylum Arthropoda; class Arachnida; order Ixodida; family Ixodidae; genus Rhipicephalus; species Rhipicephalus sanguineus. The sequence goes on from NC_051178.1 coordinate 228,496,014, forward strand.
CTGCACTCGAGGTACAGGTATGGAGATGCTCAACGCGGACAAATACAGGGGAGTGGGAAGCATTCTGCTACAGAACTGCGACGCAGAATAGCGAGTTGAAAACTGTTGCATCCCTTACAAGGAAGGCTAATATTTGCCCGCGGTGCGGTGCTTACCGGAAAATAATTCCAGTGTGGATATTTTTCCCCAACCTTCTCCATTCATCCGCTTCTCTTGAATCTTTCGCGCATTTTCGCCTAACGTTGGCTCAGAACAGAGGCAGCGTCTCTTATCTTCTCACCTCTCTCTTCTCCAGTCCCTACGCGTTCAGTTCCCGCTTTGCTCACCGTGTACGAAGTCGTGCATGCAAGCTCCTCTGCCATAAAAGCGGATTCGGGGATTCCTACGCGGGGATTCGGGCACTGTCCTAGTATGCGCACAGTAAACCCAGGATTTTGGACGACGCTGAACCTCGCTTATAGTTTCTCGCTTATCGTGCAGTAACTGTTGCGCGGCCCTTGTGCTGCAGTGATCGTTCAGTCGTAATCTCCAAACAAATGCTCATCAGGTTTGTTCGCGAGGTTCATGCATAGAGGTTTGGCTGCGAGGGGTGAGTACGCTCGGTTAAAATTTTTTAGGCAACTCCGTAGATATCAAATCCTATGCATAACCTGCTTTCAGTTAATGCAGGTAATGTAACCTGTCGCTACCTGCCTACCCAGTAAAGCATTGGGCGATACTGCAAGAGTGTTTTTATTTACAAAACTTTGCAACCGGTTTTAACGTGTCGGTTGTCGTATTAGACGCAAAAGCACTTATGTGTATGCTGTTGAAGCGTGAGTACACAGCTCACTTTCAAAATGAGGAGTTATAAATTCTGTTCTGCGTAGTGGTTAGGGAAATCGCGTTTCAACATATTTACTAAAGTTACTACCTCATTGATCTACAAGAGAATAGCTGTTAGCTCTTCTGTCGTATTCTAGGAGTAAAATAATCTGGCCTATAGAAAGCTTATAAATCAAAGGACACGTGGTCTCAGAGTTCGTAACCGAGGTACGGGACGCACCAGGCCCTAATTGATGAGGGCAACATCTCGAGTTATGGAGTTATGTGCATTCGAAGCTTAATTGCGCGTGGCCGAAGTAAGACATTTCCTAATGATTCCTTAATTCCAAATTCTCAAACGCGTTATACACGACAAACATTTTAAACGGGTTAATTATATGCGGACGATGCTTTAAAGTGTTCGGTATGTTGCTGGCAACCTAAACATTACGTACAGCGCTTACAAAAGCAAAGGTACAGAAAGAACAACGTTCTTTCTGTCCCCTCTGTTTCATTCGCGCTGTGCGCAACGTTTACAAATGAATACAAACTACCCCGTGCACAAATATAATCTGGTAACTAAAGTTCTTAATTAAGTTTCTCGAACGAAACAGTTTGGCTGAAATTTGAACTTTCATTCTGGAAGGTCAAACAAATCTATTTTTGGTTTCTTAAATTTTTAAAGAGCTTTAGCTTCCTTTCGTTGGTTGGCCGGGAAACGAGGTTTACTTTGCTGTATTTACTTCATTGCTTGCCTCTAAGTTAAAACAGAAGTTTTGTTGAACAGAGTAAAGGAAGTAACAGTACACATGCCCGGTGTGTGAATAGCTGAGCAATTGTGCCTGCGTGCGCCTAAGGAATTTTACGTGGAAGACACCGTCATCGCTGAAACAAAAAGAGAGCAAGAAGTCTTGTAAACAAACCTCCGAAACTTTGTCGATTGCACAAGTCACGCAGGAGCCGCAAAAAAAAAAAATTAATGCTGAGAAAAGTTACTTTACTTCGTATGCCTTCTAGTGGCCTTATTCTGTATTCTCAGTATCTTAGTCGAAGAAACTTAGTGTAAACATGTGACTGGACTTTACTTTTCAGCATTTCTTTGAAGTGGCGCTTGTTGAAAGGTGTGCGTTCATTAACTGTTTTACTTGGCGTTGCGCTTTAGCGTGTTCCCAAAGCTAATTGAATTAAAATTTGAAAATGTACGCGTGTCTAATTTTTAGGTTAGTCTTAGCTTAGAGCCTGCTCTGATATAACTTTCTTTGAAAATTCTTGCGGCCTTTAATAGATGCATTGACTTTTAAAAATATCACCGCCCATGCATTTCGTACGCACTGTTAACCAGCGAAACTGAAACGCACGGCCACGGTGTATATCACTGGGTTAATCCCGATTATTCATTAAATAATGTCTTCGTGTTTCTTAATGGGGTCACACAAACACACGTTTGGCTTGGTTTTATCAAAGTGTTTACTTCACATGCCGCACACTGTGCTTCGCAGGATCACCATAATGGAGGAGTGCAACGAGCGGTTCATTGTGTTTAGTAATGCATTAATCACGATGGTTAGTAGTGGCTTTCACTGTTGTTGCCCGGAGACAGGCCACCGCCGGACGTTTCAGCTTGGTCAGTTAAGCACTTGTACGGACTGCTCGAGCAGTGATTTTTATTCGTGCACTCGCTCCGCATTCGCACCTGCTCTCCTTCATCTTTAGTGAACCTGTGTCGAGTAGTGGGGCTTGGGTAATTTCTGTGGCACATACGGGCTAGGAGTTTGTGCGTACCTATAACGAATGAATTTTGATTTCGCGTATAGCCGTGTACGGCGTCCCTTGAAAATTACGAGCCATTACACTCTGTGAAGCTGGATCACCAGCGAAACTATGTAGCCCGCGGCACAGATGTGACGAAGCATAGTTAATCATAGCCACTCGCACACCCTGCAACTAAACCCGAAATACCTATAGAGAAAGTCCCTTTTCAAAACTAACGTGTACTCCTTGAAATTTTACATTTGAACAGCATGGTACTTGCTTCTTTTTGCCACATTCACCGTCTCGAGACATGCGCCGTCTTGTAGAGCTTGCCGCGTGCGCTTGGCGTTTCGTGCACGTCCTTAAATGGTGTTCGCCGCCCCCGTGTTTCCTTCTTCGTCTTCAGTGAACCGGTGGTGAGTCCTGGGGTTTGTCCAATTTGTGTGGCACACGAGTTTTTGTTGTCGCACAGGCAAAAATACACGGAAACCTGTAGACATGAATAGCTTCGGTGTAAAAAGAGAAGTTGCCAATTACGTCAGCTGTAGTCTGGGAATACGAGCGCGTAACCAAACGAGGACTACCCTGTGGATCACGTCCTGGTTAAGCGCTGGATCTATCCAGGAAACCAAACGAAAAATGTCCGGTTTCCTGGCTATATCTAGCACAAGAACTGACATTTGGCCGAGTTGGAATTTGGGGGCGCTGGTGTTATGTCCCTTCTTCACATCTGTCCTCGTTTTATCCTGTTGAATCCACTCCATATCTAGCACTTTAAGCGCGACCTGATTAAGAGTGTACGAAAAGACAAGGACAAGCGCTTGTCCTTGTCTTTTCGTAGTCCTTGTTTAGTTAAGCACTCGTATTTCCTAGTAACACGAATCACCAACTCCTCCATTCAGCCATTCTGTAAGTTGTAATCTCATTAACACCAGTTAAAAATATATAAAGAAAGACAGAAAGCACTACGACAAGTCAAATAAGAATAAAGAGAACACCAAAGTTCATTCAGGTGGCGATAAGCGAACGCGATGCATGTTATTCAAGGGAACATAGTACCGGGGCGATGCGCTAATGAGGAGAATGCTACCTGTTTTTGTACACGCGCTTAGGAGACACCTCCAGATTAGTTCCACTTGCGCGGATTACAGGAGCATATTGGGAAGCTGGACCGTCTTCGTAATCTCCATGGCGGAAGAACAAGATGCTAAAACAGGACATAAACGCGTATTCATCTTTCATTGTTATTTGACTCGGTAGGCACTGTTGTTACGGATACTAAGAGGTGTTCGATGTTTCCATATGTTGCGGGATCAGGAAAAGAGCGACTGTCTAATAATAATAATAATAATAATAATAATAATATAATAATCTCTGGAGTTTAACGTCCAGAAACCACGATATGATTATGAGGGACGCCGTAGTGGAGGGCTCCGGAAATTTCGACCACCTGGGGTTCTTTAACGTGCACCTAAATCTAAGCACACGGGCTTCAAACATTTTCGCCTCCACCGAAAATGCAGCTGCCGCGGCCGGCATTCGATACCGCTACCTTCGGGTCAGCAGTCGAGCGCCACATCCGCTAGACCACCGTGGCGGAACAGAGCGAATGTTTCATCGGCAAGGACGTCGCACGAATGTTATGTGTTATTCTTAGAAGCAAGGGCTTTTTTCGCATTCTATGACCAAATGCGAAGACGCACTGTTATGAACTAACCAGTGGGAAAGTGGGATAGCTTTAGCTCTTTTATTCACCCAAGACTATCTAGGTAGTAAAGCGCAACTTCATTGCATCTATAATGAACATCGAATGAGAAGCACTGCAGCTGCCTTGTTTCCTTACATTTCGTCTGCGTGTCGGGGCGCTTCAAGATCTGCTCAATTATGAAACTTGACCAACTAATTCATTGTATCGTAGTTCTCGCTATTTAATTAGGTTTCGGCGGATGTCTGAAGTAAACACAGCGCAGTAATGGTCAGGTAGTTACATTATAAGACGTCGTAATACATCATAATTAACCCGCTGCGAATATGCCACGTATATAGTGTGTTAGTGTGTTAATGTATGCTGGCGACTCAACAAAGAGAGCTCTATGTTTCTCCCGATAAAGAAAAAAATAAACTTACGTGTGCCGTAAGTATCGCTCTTTGAGGGTGGTGCGTGAGGGGGGGGGGGATGCAATCACGTTTGAATGCCAGATAAAAAGTGGCATGGAAGTTTTCTACGGACAACCGTTAAGGCTCGCGAAGCTTTTAGTGTAGTTAGGCAGAGGCAATCCAGTACACATGCATTACTTAATTACATTGCTACCCGGGCGGACAGCCGCAGAAGCCAGCAGTTAGCCGGCATTAGTTAACATTAACACTAGTTAACAGTCTGTAGAGCTTCGCTTCACGTTATTTTTGCTGTACTTGTATTTGCCACCGAAAAGGGCGTTTACATAGGCAGTAAAGAAATAACATGTCTCGCTCTGCAAAAGGTGTGACTGTCGAATTAACAGTGCCCATGCAGGTGTCCATTATATGAAAGGAGCGTGATTTTTGTTTTTTTTTTACGTTACGGTACTGATAAAAGTAATTACATTTTAACTTTGAAATGTTACATAATGAGCCGTGATAGCTAAACTAGGCTTTACTGTTGCGGGAGCATACGAAAAACAGGAGAAACAAAGTAACCGTTAAAATGCAACCTTTACGCGGTCTCCAATATCAGCAGAAGTGTTCAGGGCGACGAAGTTTCTAACGTAATCATTGTGCGTGCACGGGTGTGTTACGACTTCTAAATCTCAAAATCTTCACATAGCGTTTCTTTTTCTAAAATGCTAAACGTGCTTGTGTAGCAAATACCTACATATATATGGACTCACAAAATTCTTGCGGCAGTATGCAAAGCTGCGCACTTTCTTTGTCGCTGCTGTCACCAGCTGCGGTGCATCTCAAGCAGCTTAACCATGCATGCTTGCCAAATGTTGTTGGCAGGTGTTTTCGGGAAAGCTTGCGAACACTTTTATTTTTTCTTGCAGCTCAAGCATTGAAGATGCATGTTTCATCAACACAAAAGATTTTACAAGTCGGGCACAAACCTAGGGTAGCATGCTATGGAGGCCCCTTAGAATTATTCATGTTATGGCACCTTGCAAATATACTGCTCCAACTCAGTCAGCAAGCTAGAAGGCAGGTTTTTATATTAGCAGCAATAATTTACATAAAAAGTTTGCAGCGTTGAATTTTTAACATAGTAGGACCTGTTGCCAGGATGACACACATTTCGTCAGAGCAATCCAATATAATACGGCAGGAAAGAAACGAGGGTCAAATCAACTGTTTGGTAATTAGATCAAATATTCACAAAAACGTCTTATTTTAGAGCCGTTCTCAAGAGAAATTTTCAACAAATCGCCATGCCAGGCACGTGATTGCCGAAGCTTGCTGCTAATGGTAATGAGCGCTTACAAACGATACGCTGAGTGAATTCATTAAGCGTTTCACTAAGGTTTCACGAAACGAATTCACTAAGATGCAGTGAGTGGGCTTGTATTTTTTATCGAATTTTAGCGATGCGTAAATAGCACGGAGAAGAAATAAATTTGTCCTTTTCAACGTATTGTTTTCTAGAGAGGCATCAGCAGAAGCTGAATAAGTGGACAACCCGGCAGCGTAGGCAATGGAGACCCCCGATCTGCAAAAGCGAGACACGTTTAAACACTCCAAAGCACTGCTTCTGCTCGTTCCGCACTCATTCTTGTCTCCACGGCAATGTTCTTCAAAATGTGGCTTTTGAGAAGCGTGTCGTTTTTGTGGCGGTGAGTTTCGTCTTGCGGCAAGGGGTAATCTGTAACTGCGTTAATAAACCACAGGGTCCTTTATGCATTCCACTAAGACGGCTGGTAGCAGTAAGCCATCTTCTTTTTCGTCTCAGTCGATGCAGTGACCCTCCCCCGCCCCCACCCCCGTTTGAAAGCTCTCTGCACAGAACGTGGTTTTGCACTGCCTCCAGGATCGGAGGCATCGCAAGCTTCCTGCACCTCACCTGGTCTTGCACTGCCTCGGTGATCGGCGCACCTTTGATCAAGCGACGATGTCACGTGATGAGGTCATCATGTGACGTCATGTGGCAGTCCCATATTTGGACTATCTGTGACGTCATGGTGACCTCATATGGTGGTGTCATCACGTGATGATGATTTCTTGCATCACTTGTGAAGCAGCCGGTGCGGGACGCCCGCGATCAATTTTAGCGTTTGATGAGGCATCTAAGGCTTTTGTCTCAAAATTATCGCCAACTCTTTTGTCCTCGTTTTCAATATGCGACCGTACGTTTAAACTCCAGCGTCACCAAAGTACAGCTTCCGGGAAAGCGAAAATACTTTCCCATTTTATTCTTGGCGAATAAATCGATCCGAGACCGATCGCGCTCACCACCTGGTTTTCCGAAAGCTTATGCGACAAAGCGAACGGATTTCCAGTGTGTTTCGAAATTCGGCCTCCTTCGCGGTCTGGTGTGAGCGCAGCCTAAAACTGTTGCCGGAACAAAATCGACTCTGTTGTAGCGAGCGTAACGTTAATTGAAAGCCCGGTGCAGCGTTGTTTTGAAATAACCCTTCCTTTCCGGAAGACGAAAGTATTCCGTCACCGCTACCGCACTACCGGCGTAATTTTGAAGCAGTGCATGTTTGTTCGCATAATGGCACAATCCCGCTGCCTTGTTTCAAGCGGAATAAAAGCAGAGCCTTCGCTCATTGTTCTCCACGACAGCAGTCACGTAGGCTATTTATTCTCAGGTACCGAATGAAGTGTATTACCTCTCGACGAGATGAGTGCGGTTCCTCTTAAAACAACATTGATTAGAACTAACAGACAAGAGAGCATAAGGGATGTGATTTGTAGCAATTATAACGTAAATGGGAAGAAAGCAAAGTGAACTAAAAGATAACTTGCCGCCGGCAGGGACTGAACCTGCGACCTTTGAATAATGCGTCCGATGCTGTACCACTGAGCCACGGCGGCGATCATCCTTCCGTGCACTTTATGGCGTATATATGTGCATTTAAACCAAGGAGTGTTAGTCAGCGCCGCTAGTAGCCATGACGGCGTTATTCGAAGGTCGCAGGTTCGGTCCCTGCCGGTGGCAATTTATCTTTTCGTCCATTTTACTTTCTTCACATTTAAGTTGTAAATAACATCCCCTATACCTTCCTTGGCTTTCTTGTCTGTTAGTTCTAATTAATGTTGGGTCTGCAAAGAAAAACGATCCCTTAAACTTTCCCATCTTTCGTTCCGCTGAAAAGAAGTTTTTGCAGATGGGACGTCATGCTCTATTCTAAACGGACGTGCGAAGCTCGGCATAGACGCTTCCAACACTATCCGCAGGAAAATTAGTTTGGATCTCTTCATTTCGTTGAGCTGTTTGTTGCTTGATTGGCTGCTTCCTATAGCGTGTTTTTCTTTCTGTGCGGAAGCGGACGACGACGGTAGAGCGACGAGCGAGTGTATAAGCTCACCCGTAGGTCTCCCTGTCTCTATATATTGCGTTTAAACCCCCGACGAATCGGTGAATAGCCCACAATCCATCATCCATGTTATCCATCAATCCTTTAAACCTTCCAAAGAATGTTTTCGTCTGTTTTTGACTGCCCATTTCACGGACCCGTTACCGTTTTCCTACGTTCCCGTGTAGATACATTCCATGCTTCGTGAAGGCAAATAACAAAAAACGCATATGTTCTTGAACAACGCAGACACGAGATGTCGTGGGATGACAGCCTTTGAAAGCAAGGAGGACAAAGTAAGTTCAAGCTGTTTCGCAGTTTCATGCCGTTGGGAGCAAGGAAGAGTGCTGATGTTTGGACACGTAAACGAAACGTCTCATCTATATTGTTTTTTTTTCGCACGCACGCACGGTGTTTTCTTCGTAACCCCAGCGGCATTCTTCGCCATTCTTGGGTGCTATTTTATTACGTGCAGTAGGACCAATGCTGAAGGATGGGCCTGCACCATTGCAACACATGAGGCACAGAATCCTTAAACGAACCCTTGTAGATATATGCCATAATGCAAATTGCAGTTCCATTTTTATTAGCAGCGAAGCTGTTTAAGCTAGCCGTAATTTGTGCGCCCTATCAGAAAACTATTATCATCATGAACGAGTATGTGCCAGAGAAATTGGACAATTCCCACTACTCACCGCAGTTCCACTAGATATGAAAAAGGTAACATTTAGCAGTAGGCTTTCACTCAGTTACCTGGGTCCCGGCCCACGTGGGCTCAGGGGCTCATCCAACAGTTTCCAACGTCAACGAACTTGCCCATAACCGTGCGCGAGAAATCACATGCCGCGGTGGTACGGGCGGGTCCGGAGGCGGGTTCGCGGAGAGCTTCAGGTATCCACTTGGAACCTTCCACGAAGTTACGTCTATCAACTGTGAAGGCGGAGGAACTCTCTCCCGCTTTCCAAGTTCACTAGGCCGCAGTCGTCGGCTCTCCGGATGCTGCAAGGCAGGTTCGTTCCCGTCTCGTAGCACGTTTAGGCACTTTACTGAAGGCATAAATACAGAATGTCGTAGCTGTGGGGCGGATAATTGCACACTCGCTCGCACGCTCACAAGTTCAGCACAGAACAGGACTGGGAGAGGGCTCTCAAAAGCCACGAGCTCTCGGTCCAGCTGTCGGCAGTCCAGGAGGCCTGCGAACGGGCGGAGGGCCACGGTCTTCCAGGGGGCCTATTTTGTAAGCGACCTATCAAAGAACGGAGGCGGTCCGTTCTATCGGGCCGCACGCGATTGGTGGAGGCTCTTTTCATGGTCAAGACGTGAGAATAGGCAGGAACGGTCATAGAACGGTCTCTGGCTCCATTGTTCTATCGATAGAACGGACACAACACGGTCTCCCTGATGACTTGAATTGAATCGAAACGTAAGCGCTGGGGCCGGAGAATCGAATGTTGATCCAATCCAAGTCGTCCGAAGACCGCTTTGTATCCGTTCTATCGATAGAACGGAGCCGGAGACCGTTCTATGACAGTTCTTGCCTATTCTCACGTCTTTACCGTCAAACTAGCCTCCACCAATTACATGCGGCCCGATAGAACAGACCACCTCCGTTCTGTGACAGAACGCTTACAAAATAGCCCCCCAGTACCGGCGTGGGCGATGCAAAGAACTGCGGCGGACCCCCCTTCGGAGGTTGTCTGGTCTGGGTTCTCCAGGACCAAATAAAGTTCATTTCACCTTCGCCCAAGAAATGGTTATCATCACGGGTATTTGCAACAGAAATTGGGCAAATCCCACTTCTCACCACTGGAGAGAAAGATATAGAAAGATAGAGAAAGAGAAGCACAGAAAGAGAAAGAAGGAGACAGAGAAAGACATAGAAAAACTGAAAGATCAAGATAGAATACTAAACAGAAAAAAAGAGAGAAAAAAAGCAGAGATAAAAATAAGGAAGAAAGAGAAATAGAGATAAAAAAACGATAAACAGAAAGAAATAGAAAGGAAGTAATAGAGAGAAACAGATACAAAAGACCGAAGCGATGGAAGCCCTACGCCAACGACGACGTGCCCCTAGATCTATGGGAGGTGCGAACTCTCGGCTCTGGAGTTTGGACATCCGTGCCGTGACTAACCTAGCTAAAGCCTAGCAACCACCTGGAAGCAACTAGGTTAGAGTTCATAATCGTACAATTTCGCTGTTTCAAGCCTTGCGCGACTTAGTGCAAGCTTTGCCAATTTTTAGAGCGCAGCTCTTAGCGACCATTCCTGCGGTGAGCGGAATTGCTGTCGCCGTCGGTGGCGTAACCGATGGACATGAAAAGATAAAAAATATGAGGAAAAAAGTACCCGTGATCTAATGGAATTTGAACTCAGGCTCTCAACGTGGCAGCCGAGTATTCTACCACAGAGCCACGCTGGTGCTTGAAACTCATTTACAAAAAGACCCTGCACAGGCGTCATGTCGGGCAAGGAATTGCGTTAACCTATGCAATATAGCCTGGCAAAAGAATAAAATGACGACCAGACATCACACAATGCTAATTGCGCAACGAGTGTGTGGCTTAATGCTTCCCACTCACTGCCAAGTGCTCAGCCATTATTCTTCATCGTCACCAGCCACATGCAGCATCCAAAGTGCTCATAATACCTTACAGATGTGTAGCGGGTACCCCACATATCCGCAGAAAGACGAATAATGGCGTAGTGGGTGCTCTTTTAACTATATTGCAGTAATTGTGACATAAATGTGAAGAAACTAAAGTCTACGAAAACACAACATTGTCTCGCGGCGCTAACACTTCCAGGTTTGCATGAACATAATAATAATATCTGGGGTTTTACGTCTCAAAACCAAGATATGATTATGAGAGACGCTGTAGTGGAGGGCACCGGAAATTTTGACCATCTGGTGTTCTTTAACGTGCACTGACATCGCACAGTACATGGGCCTCTGACATTTCACTTCCATCGAAATGCGACCACCGGGGCCGGGGTCGAACCCGCTACTTTCGGATCAGCAGCCGAGCACCATAACCACTGCAGTACCGCGGCGAACAGGTTTGCATGCACAAAAATACCCGATAAAAAAATTGGCCGCGTATCTGCGTGCTCCGTTGCAAATGCCGTATAAAGACGATAGAGGAGGCGCTGCGTGAGATACGGACGCCACCTGGCAATACGTCGGGAAACATGAGCTTGTGCAGAGGGTTTCTTTCCTCCGTGGCAGAGGGTGTTCGTCGGCGCGCATAGCATAGCATTTTCAGCGCAGCTTAAGAAACTAGGGTCTTTAGAATTTCGTATCTATGTATTTTCTATTAAAGGAACACACCACCTGATACTTACCTAGTGATGCTGCGCCTCAGATATGCGTAATATTTACTTTTTATCGACAACCTTCACAAGTATGAACAGCCGTACCAGTTCAAGATGGGTGGGTGGTAAGGAAGTGGTTCAATTTTGGCCGGTTGGCTGAATCGGGTGACAGACAGACAAACAGAAAGACAGACAGGCCAAGATTTCTGCGTTTAAGTTCCCCAAGAAAGACTATCGTCTTTAAAAGCACGAGAGCATGACCGCCACCGTAGCTCAACAAGGTAGAGCAGCGGGTGTGTTATCTGAAGCTCGCAGGTTCGGTTCCTGCCGGCGTCAAGTTGTTTGTTTTTTTCGTCCACTTAAGTTCTTCACATTTTATATCGTAATTACTGCAATGCAGTTATAAGAGTCCCTTGTGCCTTCCTTGGCTTCATTGTCTATTGGATTTAATGAATTGGGAACTAATAACTTCAGCGGTATGACGAAACATGATATCTGGGGTTTAACGTCCCAAAACCACGATATGATTATGAGAGACGCCGTAGTGGAGGGCTCCGGAAATTTCGACCACCTGGGGTTCTTTAACGTGCACCTAAATCTAAGTACACGGGCCTCAAACATTTTAGCCTCCATCGAAAATGCAGCCGCCGCGGCCGGGATTCGATCCCGCGACCTTCGGGTCAGCAGCCGAGCGCCATAACCACTAAACCACCGTGGCGGGGGTATGACGAAACAGAACCGTCATGTGCACTAGCGCGAGGGAAAAAAAATGAGAACAGTGCGGCGTCTGCGTGCTCCGCTGTTCGCATTTCCTTTCAAGGAGTTGTGACCTCGCTGGTAATAAAAAGAAACCAAAGTCATCCATGTTTAATTCAAGGACGACTCTAGCGTCTCTTTATGGGCACGAAGGTAAGAGCGCGTTGAAAAGAAATGCGAACAGTGGAGCACTAGCAAGCCGCGATGTTCACACTTCGGTTCGTCACTCCTGTACATCTACGTATACTTGTTGGATGGCGCTGCGTATGTTTCCATTCCTCCGTAATTCGCGGATTCTTTTGGCACTGCAAGCACGAGCTTTTTATTTTGCACATATTTGCGTACATGCGGCTGTTTTCCACGAGGTTAGTAAATTACAAACAATTAATGGATGTTGACGCTCGATGGTCGCTTGATCACGGTGCATATGCGTGATCACGGTAAAATATGCATGACAGTGCGCCGGTGAAGCGGCATCGCCATGTTATTACCATTTATTTGTACATATGAAATGAGATGTGATGGAAGGTGTCCCTGTTTCTCAGAGTACTAAAAATAGCTGTAGACAACAGTGTAGCGCCCCGCTCATCTAATTGCTGAAATCACTATAAAAGACAGCGAACAAAAAAAAGTTGCAGCCAGATGCGCTATGAGCGTGATCTGGTAAGTTTCACGGGCGATAATTATGTGGCTGCTGTTTCGAAACGAGGTGTGTGTGTGTGTGTGTGTGTGTGTGTGTGTGTGTGTGTGTGTGTGTGTGTGTGTGTGTGTGTGTGTGTGTGTGTGTGTGTGTGTGTGTGTGTGTGTGTGTGTGTGTGTGTGTGTGTGTGTGTGTGTGTGTGTGTGTTCTTTCCCTATCCCATACTTCTTTTCTTCATTACCCTCCTATCACACCTCCAAGAGATACTTTTATTTGGCAGCCTGCAGAGACGTGGATACTATAAACCGTGATTTTTAGTGTCATGCCTATTGTCCTTAGTGTGTCATTTCTCAGTTAAGCGATGTTCTTTTCCATTTGAATAATGTATAAACCAGGCCAGTGTGGCACACTTCGAGAAGTGGGAGGCAGGCGATGAGACCAGCTAGTTTATTTTTGCATTGACAAGTACGCAAAATGAAGCGCGCTTTCACACACGTCTCAGGGTACCAATGTTTAAAAAAATGCTTGCTGACTGACACAGTATATCATTAATAAATGTTTACTACCACGCCGGCCGCTTTACTTTACCTATGGGCCCGTCAGCTCTCAGAAATACATAGAACCTTGCGCGGCAATGGGCACTTACGTACGTAACGGTGATAACGTGGTCATGATGATATCAGCTCATATTACTACCTCTTGAGTAGTGTATTTATATGATTTCTCAAAGACAATGTCTCGATTTCCTGAAACACAACTATCCGTAATCCAGACTATGTTTACTTTCGTCATGTCGTTTTCTCGTGTTTTCTTCGGAAAGTGTTGCTGTCACTAGGCTTAGACGTGCTAGTACTTCGTAATTTGCGCTTTGCAGTACCAGCGCGGGGGTTTCATTCTGTCATACAAATATTTTCTTATTGACAGGACAGCACTGCATATCCATGTACAAATATAAGACTTCCCGTTTCACTACATTGCTTACATATTCACTTTGCTTGTCACATAGAACCGCAGTGAAGCCAGATGGAAGAAAGATACGCAAGTGACATTCAGGTAATAGAAGAAAAAATTACTGTCTGAAGACATAGCACGACAACAACGTCACAGAAATAGTCATTACTATGCGTGCCGAAAGCACCAGGAAATCTAAATAAACGTAAGTCTTTTAGAACATCGTTGGCAGTTCTTGGTCACAGTTCACACTTCGTGGTATAAAAAAAGCACCGCTTTGTGAATTATTACTGTGAACACATGCCGACTAACATGATGAACCAGCGGAAACACAGAGCTCTTTCTGACATCGCGAACTTCACATCAAGCCCGTCGTGTGTACAGCAACGCAAGTCAGACTGAGACGGATGAACGCATCACGAAGTAACACTTGATACGCAGCGATAGTCGCCCAATATCTCTGATGTAAGTATACAAACACACATACATACGCGCGACCAGCTGTCAACAGTTCGCACATCCTTTTTTTGTGGCGCGACGTTCTTCTTTGCAGTTACTAGTGCAGGGCTTTTTGGAACGACGCGTTGGTGAGGACGGGTCCACCGCGTCAGTCGACAACTGGGAACCTGGTTGCGACCGGCTGAGCAGGCGACACGTGACTGATTCAACCACAATGCGCCACACAGTCCGCCAGAAGCCACCATCTCCGGTGCCCTTGCGCACTCGTTGGAAGTACAGGAATATATACGGATTAATGGCGCTGTTCGAGGCAGATATGACGCCGAACAGTGCGACCACGTTGGCATCCAATATACCAGGGTTGCCGAAGGCCAGGATCGCCTCCTGGACCATGTACGGCACGTTGGTCACCAGGAAGGCGCCGAAAACAACTGCCGTCATCTTTAATGTCTTCACCTGAATTCGTAAAAAGAAAGTACAGCCGAATGCGTCAACTATCAATACGGGTAATAACCCCTGATGATAAAGCTATGTGTGTGTCGCTTATGAGTAGCAAAAACACAAAAGCTATAGACTTTCACTCAGGTTTAGCTAATTATTTTTTTCTTCTTACTGGAACTTCAGTGTCCAGCCATACGCAGCGGCGCCGCTAAGCGCAGATTTTCTTGGCGTGTAGAGATTTATACAACGTTATGCGCGGAAATTTATACAACGATCCTTTAGGCCTGCCTCAGTTCAGCATATTTAGGGTTGTCACCACTGCATTGGCGTGCTTCTCATACCGACCTTCATCAGATGAGACTGTTCCAGAACTTTGGCGACTAAAAAATTTAAATAATGTGACAAAATCTAAATTTGAAGAAAGAATAATTGCAGCGCTCTGCTTAGCGGATGCGCTTAACATTTACCTCGATACAACATTGCACGAATTACCGTTAATTTGTTCTCGCATCGTCTCATATGTGAGAAAGCTGAAGTGTTGCATCTCAGTATTTGCTTATTATTGTTCTAAACCTCTCAAAACGAACGATAAAAGAAAGGTTGTGGGATCACAGAGCAGCGTAAGTACTAATATACAAACCTTGGCACGGGGAAGCGACGAAGGAGTTTGGCAGCTCACCCTCCGACTGGTGGCGTTGTGCTTCCACAAAGCCCACAGTATGCCGGTGTGAAACGCTATGAGCAGCACGAGCGGGGCAACAAACACCATGAAGAAGACAAATCCCATGTAGATCTGGCGATGGTAAAGCGGAGTGCCCCGGTCGTAGAAAATTGAGGCGCAGAAGCACTTTCCCGGCGCCACCTCGACACTGTGAAAGACGTAGACATTCGGCAGTGAAGGCATGCACGCCGCGATCCAGGTGACGCCAGCCAGTCTCCATGGATCTGGACTCGGCGCGAGGGGAGTGGCGATCGCGATGTGTCTGTCCGCGGCGATGGCCACCAGCATGTAGGTCGACGAGACCAGGGCAAACGTCTGCAAGAACTTGAAGAAGCGGCAGAACGCGTCACCTGCGATCCAAATCCTACCCATCACTTCCCATACAACCTGTGACGCCATTGTTATGCAGGCCACTAGGAGGTCGGCGATCGCCAGATTGAGAAACAGCACTCTAGCCTTGGACACTCTGCGGCGGCGCTGCCTCACAAGGAGGTTGCAGCAGACGACGCTGTTGCCAACTGTCGAGACTATGATCATGGTTATAATGATGCCAATGCGGACTCTCGTGTGGTATCGAGGGCCCAAAAGTTCGTCAGGTACTAAGGATTCGGTGTCGTTTAAAAGTCCAGTCTCGTTGCCGTATTGGTCGACTTCATCTGGCAGTGTATCAAAAGACACGTTGAAGAAGTCCGGTTCAGTCATCCTGAGGTTAAAGGGTGATTGCGCCAACCAATCATGTAACGTGACGATTGATGTCCTTCTACCAAGCCCAGCCCATCGTTAGGATAGCTCGTTGGTGCTTGACCGTGATTTGAGCAGTCCCTTTGGCAATATCATTGTGTAAATATTACACAGTCGTTTTACGCTTCTTCTGCCGAGGACAGCGAATATCTTTTCTGTTGGAGAAGTATAAACGTCCAGCGTACTGCGGTCTATGTCCTGCTTGGCTCTCCATGCCCTGCAATGATGAAACAAGGCAAATGAAAATTGGGTAATTTCGCCCTTTCATATGACACATTACATTGATAGGAACATAGATGACTTCTAAGGGCTCGTTTTTCTTTATTAGACACAACATTAATGAGAACTAACAGACAATGCCAAGGAAAGTATAGGGGATGTCATTTGTAGTAATTAGAATATAAATGTGAAGAAAGTAAAGTGGATGAAACGATAACTTGCCGCCGGGCGTAAAGTCTTCCTGTAAGGAACCGGTAAGTAAGTAAGTAAGTAAGTAAGTAAGTAAGTAAGTAAGTAAGTAAGTAAGTAAGTACGTGAGTGAGTGAGTGAGTGAGTGAGTGAGTGAGTGAGTGAGTGAGTGAGTGAGTGAGTGAGTGAGTGAGTGAGTGAGTGAGTGAGTGAGTGAGTGAGTGAGTAAATAAGTAAGTAATTAAGTAAGTAAGTAAGTAAGTAAGTAAGTAAGTAACTAAGTAATAAGTAATAAGTAAGTAAGTAAGTACGTGAGTGAGTGAGTGAGTGAGTGAGTGAGTGAGTGAGTGAGTGAGTGAGTGAGTGAGTGAGTGAGTGAGTGAGTGAGTGAGTGAGTGAGTGAGTACATAAGTAAGCAAGTAAGTAAGTAATAAGTAAGTAAGTAAGTAAAGTAAGTAAGTAAGTAAGTAAGTAAAGTAAGTAAGTAAGTAAGTAAGTACGTGAGTGAGTGAGTGAGTGAGTAAGTAAGTAAGTAAGTAAGCAAAGTAAGTAAGTAAGTAAGTAAGTAAGTAATAAGTAATAAGTAAGTAAGTAAGTAAGCAAAGTAAGTAAGTAAGTAAGTAAGTAAGTAAGTAAGTAAGTAAGTAAGTAATAAGTAAGTAGGTAAGTAAGTAAGCAAAGTAAGTAAGTAAGTAATAAGTAATAAGTAAGTAAGTAAGTATGTAAGCAAAGTAAGTAAGTAAGTAAGTAAGTAAAGTAAGTAAAGTACGGGGTACATTTTAGCGCAAACTGTGAAAGAAAGCACGGGAAAAGAGTAGAGGAAAGCAGAAAGGTCGAGCGCTTAACTTCAACTGTTTATTCGAAAGGTGAGGCCAACAACAAATAACCATGTGCGCATGCGCGCGCCAGTAAGGGAAAAAAATCACACTTTCATGTCAAATAATTGCATCTCGTTTTCGAACAGACAAACAGACGTATCACTGATACAACTCGTGCCTCTCTTCTTAATATGGAACGCCTCCAATAACTCTCGCGCTAATGTGTCACTGCTCCTGCCTATTATCTGGATCTCACGGAGCAGAGGCTCACAATTGCAGGCTGCGCAACGCGCAGGCAAGTGCGCGTTTCCTTTATTCTTTAATGATAATTCATGCTCCCGTGCTCGGTCGTTGACACATCGCCCAGTTTGGCCCACATACGTCTTCCCACACGACAGCGGTATCTCATATACAACGCCCGTCGTGCATTTCACATTATTTGACATGAAAGTGTGATTTTTTCCCTTACTGGTGCGCGCATGCGCACATGGTTATTTGTTGTTGGCCTCACCTTTCGAATAAACAGTTGAAGTTAAGCGCTCGACCTTTCTGCTTTCCTCTACTATTTTCCCGTGCTTTCTTTCACAGTTTGCGCTAAAATGTACCCCATAGATTTCAACCAACTCGCCCAGCAACAAGTCTTACTTAAGTAAAGTAAGTAAGTAAGTAAAGTAAGTAGGTGTTCCTACTCAGATACACCCATAGATGGCGTAACTGTCTCGGTCGGAGGACGAAGCGGTGGCCGCACAGTGAAACGGGGAAGGGCGGCTCGAGCTTGAATAAGGCCTTAAGTTGTCGTGCAAGAAAACCGGTTCCCAGATTCAACCATAAGCGGCGTAACTGTATCGGTCGTGGTAAAAAAGTACCGCATTCCTTTTCTATTCGCCGCCCCGCGCTCTCAGCGGCTTCGCCACATGAATGGTCCAGCTCGCTCGTCTCGCTAGTGTCTCCCGGCAGCCGACGCATGGTGATTTGGGGGACGATTGTTTTTATAGCCTGAGAAAAGTGTGCAGGAAATTTATGGCATCCGGTATCGTTTTGAACTAAATCACAAACCTGTCAAGGCATTGACGAATGCCTGGGTGCTGTGCTTTTGGATGCAGCAGCCGCCGGGAATCGGGCAAAGCGCTGTTTGCTATTAACAGCGGGAATTAAATGCGAAGCTTTTCTTAGTGAACTTCTGAACGTATTAGCCACTTTAAACGTATCTATCTATCTATCTATCTATCTATCTATCTATCTATCTATCTATCTATCTATCTATCTATCTATCTATCTATCTATCTATCTATCTGTCTGTCTGTCTGTCTGTCTGTCTGTCTGTCTGTCTGTCTGTCTGTCTGTCTGTCTGTCTGTCTGTCTGTCTGTCTGTCTGTCTGTCTGTCTGTCTATCTATCTATCTATCTATCTATCTATCTATCTATCTATCTATCTATCTATCTATCTATCTATCTATCTATCTATCTATCTATCTATCTATCTATCTATCTATCTATCTATCTATCTATCTATCTATCTATCTATCTATCTATCTATCTATCTATCTATCTATCTATCTATCTATCTATCTATCTATCTATCTATCTATCTATCTATCTATCTATCTATCTATCTTGCCGCCTACGGCTTCGTGCTCTTCTGTGCCCGTGTCGGTAATGGGATGTATACGAAAATGATATAGCATAACATGACTGCATCCGCAATATAAATGACAGGCCATAACTTCAAAATGATAACATGCATGTCATGAACCGCATGATTTACACGCCACTGTATTGGTGCTTTTGTGGCCGCTTTGTTAACTTTATATATACCACAATTGGTATGGCGTGAGAAGAGTGTATGACGAACATAAGTAACTGGTCCTAACATGCAAATCATGACACGCATATCATTTACAACATGATTTACATGACATTGTCTCGGGGCTCGCGGACGTTTAATTAAATGGATATATATAGAAGCTTTCTGCGCGTTGTTCAAGCACAAAAGACGCAGGAAAAGAACACACACAAGGCGAGTGCGAACTAACTGCCACAGCTCGACACTTGCACCGCGCTGCTCAAACGCAAAAAAGGACACACGAATAGAACGCACAGGTATCCATAAGAAGAGTGTGAACTGTCACACTTGTCACTTCAACTAGTCCCTACTTTGTCTCTTCTAGCTAGCAGCTCACTACTTTCGCAAACGCGGCCGCTGCAGCGAGCAAAGTTACCTTCGTGATGTATATAGCTTCAACGCAAACCTTGCGGTGAAAGCACAAGACCTACAAAACTCCCCCTCAATAGATAATCCGTGAGCATGGTCGACCACGCTCAGCATGTCAAAGTATAAGTCGTAGGCGCACATCCCAACTCCGGTGAGACACTAGAGAGCTTTAGAATTGGGGACCCAAGAAATTTGCCAGCCGCCAGGATGCATGCGCAGAAGGCAAGCCACTCTCCGCCTCTTGCGCTCGCGTTGTCTCAAGACCCTACAGCGCCTTCCTTTGGGCGGCGAGCAAAACCTAGTGAGCCTCGACGTGTGCGCCCAAAACGCGCTTCAAGGCACCCTATCTGAATATGATTTCATGTCTTCGCGTATCTTCGCAGGATTCCGATCACGGTGTAACATATGTAGTGTGATTCTGGTTGAGCCATCTCATTTCTTCGCTCATGTGGCATGAGTCTACAAGAGCCAACGCGTTCCCACTAGCTCGCGCCACCACGGGCCACGGGACGCTCTTCTTTTTCCCTGGCCGACTGACCCACAAGTGGCGCGGCGCTACAACCCCAAAATGGAAAACAAGCGTGGGTCGTCAGCGATAAGGCACAGACACAGAGCGGGCGACGATGCAGCATGGCCCGCGTCTCGCATAATTTTAATTTCGCCACATGTGGGGCCCCATGCGTTTCATCCAAGGCTGCGTGCATTTGTATTCTGCCATCAGTACCCTAGAGAACGAATGAGGCATGGCGTAATTGTCAATAAAGAAAAAAATAGGCATGGCGTAATCGTCTGAGGCAGCGCGCTGCGGAGCGAGGGGTCGCACGGTCGAGAGCTTCAGAAATTTTCTTCTGAATTATTTTTATTTGTGACTTTTATTTTTTTACACATACATATACGGGACATGACAATTTGCATTGCGTCGCGTGACTGTATGGCGAACGTAAATGACACGTGGTAACATGAAAATAGTAACATGCATGCCATATGTACGGCACGATTTACATGCCACGCTCATGATGCGCTCGCGGCCGGTTCGCAAGCTTTATATACACCGAAATTGGTATTGTATGACGTGACTGTATGACGAACATAAATTACAGAGATGGTAACATCTCAGCAGTTTTAATATATATCCATTTATTTAAATGGCCGCGCGCGCCTCGATGCCATGTCGTGTAAATTATGTTGTACGCGACACATACGTGTCATAATGTGCACTTTAGGACCAGTTACTTATGTTCGTCATACACTCTTGTCACTCAATACCATTTGTGGTAGAGTAAAAGCCCGTTAATTTGAACTTAGGAAGAATTCGAACTAATGCCCTGGTCCCGGTCCAGACCTGTGTATTTCTATGGCGGGAAACTCCCGATAATTCGAACGCGTCGGCATCAACAGCAGTTAATTCTAGCTGGAAGCCCCTGCTTTTCATTGTTCCTTGCAAAAGTCGGCGCAAAGTGATCACAATGTGTTCCAAAACCATGCCAGACCATATTTACTAGAGATGCAAAACAACGAAACGGCAGTATTTCTTAGCAGATGAGAAATCGGGCGCTGCGCTGGAGCTCTTGGAGAAGCTGCAAATGATGCTCATGAAGTCGCGACAGAAGAAAGGCAAGCAACTGAAAATTACTGATTACTTTTGATTTTGATTGCGTTCACTCTGCCATGCAAATAAACATGTTTTGGAGCATACCTATCATGATATATTTCACATTATGGCTCACTGCTGACATGAATGCATGTCGGAGCTTGTTTCTGGCGTATCACTGACTGATCAAATAATTATGTTCGCTGTTAGAGCTCGATGAAGTTAATTTGCGAAACCACCTGCGACAAAGGCGCCTAGTTTGCGATAACGAGTCCAGAGGTGGCTTCTTTGGGTTCTGGCCGCTCTGTGTGGTACGGTGTCCGTTCATCGTGACGCCCGCCCGCTAATTCGAACTCTGCTTAATTCGAAAAATATGATAGTCCCCTTCAAGTTCGAATCAATGAGCTTTTACTATAAACTTAAAGGGACACTAAGGGCAAATAAAATGTATGTCAGAGTGAAAGCTCAATGTATGACAACGTCTAAAACGGCAATATACCGAGAAATTAAGCTACACGTATCACACGACGTGCGCCACGAGTGGGACATTTTGGAAATGATCCCGATGACGCGAGAGCAGCCGGCTACAATTAATCACTAGTAATTAAACTAGCTGCATTAAAAAAATAACCTTCCGTGCATGAAGAGACATAATAAAATGCTGCTTGTTCGTTTCTGCTTGATTCATAAAAAAAAGAACCTTTTTGGCGTTGCCATGGGGAACGGCGCGCGTGGCTCAAAGGTCCCGTTTTCGCCGAACTGCGCTTCACCCGCCGCCCGGCTTCGCTCACGCGGTCGCGTTTCAGTGGTAGTTTTGGTATCGCGTACTGCTGCGTGTGAAAGTCGCTCATGAAAGTCGCTCTGACAGAAAGTTCGACAAAATGCCGCATGCGTGTGATGTTGCCGGATGGCCGAATGGTGCACGCCGCCAGTGCACGCCGCCAGTGCACGCCGCCGCGCAGTAAAGGCGGACAACGTTGGGCACGGCAACAGTGACGTGAGAAAGACCGCTTTCAGGCGGGTGATTTGAGGTGCGCTAACGCGATGCGGACTACTAAAACGTGATTTTAATTCAAAATAAGCACTTCCTTCGCACAAAAGACGCACTACGAGGTTTCCGGACCGTTATTTCAACAATTAACGGCGACCTAATATATGCCTTTAGTGTCCCTTTAACGAAGCGGCCGCAAGAGCACCAATACAGGGGCGTGTAAATAATGCAGTTCATGACATGCATGTTGTAATTTTCATGTTATGACCTGTCACCTATATTCATCATACAGTCATGTTATATCAATTTTGGTATGCATCCCATTAAGGAAACGGGCAGGAGAGAACAAGGTCATAGGCGGATAGATAGATAGATAGATAGATAGATAGATAGATAGATAGATAGATAGATAGATAGATAGATAGATAGATAGATAGATAGATAGATAGATAGATAGATAGATAGATAGATAGATAGATAGATAGATAGATAGATAGATAGATAGATAGATAGATAGATAGATAGATAGATAATGTTCAAAGTTGCAGAAGATCTTTAATAAATGCCTCAAATTTAATAAATGCCCAAAGACGAGCGCGTAAACGCCGCGTAGTTCGCATTTCTTTATCGCGTTAGTACACGAGCGTGCGCGTGTAGGCAAATAACAACTGCCGCTATTTCTTTCTTAATAAATTGGAAAACAAGAGTATGCTTCATTCGGAGCTGAAAAAGCGCATGCAATGCGTAAAACATGCGTTACTCCGCGTAAAATCAACACCGCGCCGCCGAAACTTCAGCCGCGCTTGACCAAATATGGCGGCTGGCCGGCGGTCACAGTACTTCTCCCGTTCCAGTGACTTTAGGTTGTGGACAAAGCGGTGGCCACACATTGAAACGGGGAAGGGCGGCTCAAGTGGGAATAGGGCCTAAAGTCGTCCTGTAAAAAAATATTTCACCACCTCCCACTAAAGGGAACCATGTAGGGATGCGAAGGAGCGCATGGGTCGACGTGAAGTTCCGTTCATCACGGGCACCTTGCCCAAGGAGGTTTAACCCGATGTTAACGCGTCCTTGCATGTGGAGCACACCATGAATTCACTGTACTTGCTGTTGCTGTTATTCATCCCGAGCTCTTGTTGGAGCACGCCACGCGGGTTCTTCGCGCGTCTGCAGATGCTCTTTGCCCGACGCCATCACGCGATTTCTGAGAGATTATAAGGAGGAGAGGCCACAGCGTCTTACGCAGCTCCTTACACAGGCGGAACTACGGACAAAGCCCAGCGCTAAAGCTACTTCGCATCTAAAACCGTTTCCCAGATACGACCATAGGTGACGTAACTGTCTCGGTCGATGTTGAACAGTATGTCAGGGCCATCTGGCAACCAATCTAGCAAAGCCCTTGAAATTTCTAAGTTGATTGTGAGTGCATGCGTGGTGGCGATGTGCGGTTGTGTAAAAACATTTATGTTCAAGTAAGTAAAGTTCGTTTGGTAATTTGTGTTCTTTGTGTCGTCGTCTCTTCAATAGAGAGCTTGAGGATTGGGGACCCAAGACACTAGTTTCCCAAGCTGCGGTGGGAGGAGCAGGAGAGTTTGAGAATTGGGTCAGAAGCAAGCTGCATTGGGTCAAACGCACGGGGCGCCACACGTGGCGAAATGAAAATCATGCTAGACGCGGCCATACATGCGTCGTGGCGCGCGCTGCGTCTGCGTCGTCTCGCTGTCAACCCAAAACGCCCTGGGGACACACGCTAGTTCTCGATATTTGGGTTTTGGGACAACGCGAACGCAAGAGCCCAAGAGTGGCTTGGATTTCAGCGCATGCGCCCTGGCGGCTCGCAAATTTCTTGGGTCTTCAAGCTCCTTGGGGCCCCAGTTCTCAAACTCTCTATTTAATCGTTGTCCAGTTTGTGCAATTTAACTTTTTTAACACGAAAGTGTTTTATGCCGGGGTCCACCAAGTACTTCCGTCACGGTTATGACGTTGATAAAATGGACGCCAACGGGTGAGAAAGAAACTAAGAAAAAAGATCCGCCGCTGGGAATCGAACCCACGACCTTGCGGCCGCGACAGTAAGCGCCCGACGTTCAACCGACTAAGCCAACTTAGCAGATGGCGGACACTCCACGAACGCGCCTTATATCTTTCACACATTCTCTCTCGCACGGTGCTCTCTGTTGGCGGTGTAGGTAGGCGGGCGGAGCGGGGCGGTGCCGCCGTCTGTGAGAGGCAAAAAGAAGTAATGCGTCACAATCGACATTTACTAGCGCTTACTTCGAGATTGCGCGTGATATCGGAGGACATGGTTAAAGCGTCTCGTTACCCCCCAGGGACACTTGCCGCGCTGGCGTCGCCGAGGGAACCTAGACGCAGTTGCGTTCTTTGCCTTTCGCTAGACTTTCGCTTCGTGTTAGCCTGCGCGCCTGCGCCATCTCATAGGATTAGTGCAAGTTCCACGTGCACCAACGGGGTTTCTCCGCCGCCGACTGCTTCAATTGCGAGAGCACCGACTAACAAAACTGCTGCAATACGCGTTGCTAAAAGGGCGCGATTTCGACGGGCGAATGTCGTGCCTTGATGGAGCGAGACAGAGGCCAGAAGGACGCACGCGCTTGCGGCTCAAGCTACGAACCTCTGCCTCCCGTGTTGCTGAAGCGCAGTGTGGTAGTGCATGCATGAACACAGGCGTCGGTAACCATTACTAGTAAGCGCACACCGTGCCGCTTCTCTCCTTAATTGACGACGTTTTGAAGAAGTGCATATCGGGTACCAGTGTTGATTATGAGCTTGTTGATGTCATCTTTACGCGCGATTCACAATTCGCTGATTCCAAATATATTTTCACAACTTCAGCTACCACAACGGTTTAATCATGATCATGGGCGTTAGTCGTCGCGATGGAGACATGCCACTATGCGTCAACATGGGTGCATCGACGTCAAACGGTGCTATAGCTGCCAAACACGAATAGATATTGTACAAGCTCTCATATATCACTACACGATAAGCGCAACTTCTGTGAAGACACGTTTCACTTTCGTGTTATACCGATTCCTATGACGGAGGGATCAGCCATGTTTTTTGTCACCTTACGCTGCCATTTGCAAGAGCAAATTCGTCATATCTCATATATGGATAATTTCTGAAGGGCATTTGATCTGGCGTCAGGATTCGAGAGACACATCGATAGTGATCTCCACAGTTACTCAAATATGGACGCCGATTTAATAAATACATATTTTTTTTTCGCGGTTATGTTTCAACACATGGTGACCGTGCGGATATCTCACGAAAAAAGATGTTTTAGAAGAGTCCCGTCCCTGTAGCCCTGAACAAGATCCCAGTAGGCGAGCAAATAATGCGAGTATCATTTAGTAAAGTCACAAACCCTTTATTCCTTGTGAAGCCGCCTGTTTGAGACCCCTGATGTATATAGCATAGCCATCTACTGCATAGCAATATATAGAAATGGGACGGGAAAGGGAAGTGAAGTTCTCAGGGTTGTTCCTGGGTACGTTACATACATAATTACTATTAAGACCGTTATTTTAAAATATTCCTTAGGCAAATTGTGGTAGCGGGACGAGGCCTTTACGTTTACGTATTCCGAGCGCTCCTCGTCCACTATTCCATGGCTCCGGTTTCTCAGTTTCCAGAAATCCGCAGTTATAAGCGAACGTGGTTCTGCGGAAGCTGGTCTCCCGCCCCTGCACATGATCGTCAATCAGTGTTGCGGCTGAACCACAGCACGGAAGCACCAAGAAGGGCGACACCTTCGCGGCACACTCCCGCGTGTCTCCGATATGATAATTCGAGACACAGGCCCGCGAGCAGGAGATGAATGAGGCCGTTAGCGGCAGCTCGCTCCGGTTTATACGGAAGTGCACAGAGTTCGTCGCAAGTGTATTGTAGTGTGACACCAGGGAGAGAGAGAAAGAGAGAGATAAAGGTTAAGCGAAAGGTAGGGACGTTAGTCGTAAGATAATTATCCTTTTTGCTACCCTGCCTCAATATGCGCTCAACATTAAAGCTTGCTCTTAGAAACTTCAGCAGCTCCTTCGTCGCTTTCTGATGGAATGCTCGAACGTTCGGGCATTCGAATACTGATTGCCGGGAAAGTGGCTGGTAGCCGAGAGGTGCTAACGTTGTTGTGAGTAAGTGTCTCTGCAACAGCGCTCAGGTCACCCACTCCAGCGGCGACATTGTTTCTAACTCTGGGAATGAAATTCGCGACTTCCTGTGCTGTGACCGCAGATATTGCCACACGCGCTCCTTTCTTTCTATGCTTTATGTAAACGCCCCCTTACACGCGTTACCACTGCCTTGCTCAAACCGCGCCAGAATGTCTGGGAACGTTCCAGATTAGTTTGGCATGATCTGTCGGACTTGAGCGCCGAAATGCGAACAGCCGAGTCTTTTCTGGAACTGATGCGGCCACCAGCGATAAGGCTGGAATGTTCGATGTCGCATGTATAAATGCCGACGCATCTTAGCGCTGAGCAGTTTATCGACAGCCGACGCCCTGTTCGCCGCTATCTGTGTACAGCGTGTATTCCTGTTGTTTGACTTTCATTTCCCGGCCACAAGTTCGGCCAAATAAAGAGTTTCATCTTTAACACGCCGACTGCTGTCTTCGTCTACGTCACGACCCCGTGACAAAATAATAACTGAATTCGCCAGTTTTTTTATACGCTAACCAAAGCGTGCCAGTACGTCAAATCACTATGGTCATGCGAAGACATGTAGTCACCAACATCGGGGAAAAAAGAAAACTCGTACATTTCCATAGCTTTTCAAAACGCAAAAACACGCGAACAACGCAAGAACAACACAGGACAAGCGAACGTTTCCGTTAGAGTGTCCATATCTGTCTTGCCTTTGAGAAAAAGCTGCATATTAATGGGGCATTTAACATTAGAGTTATCGGATGCGTTACGTATTTCCTGCCAGAATTTTATTGCACGTTTGCATATTTTAGCAAACAGGGATTGGAAGTCGGAAATCTTTGCCCCCTTTTAATCAGCTTTTAATGTATTGCTGCATTACTTGAATTCTGTAAGCAAAACAGCATCACGTGATTGAACGCACCTACGGTACGTTTTGTTTTTGGCATTTGTTCTATTCCTCAAGCTGGCTGTAATTCAAGGCTTTTGCATTTCTTTGTTTCGTCTGACATTATACCGAGGGAAAACGTTTTTTCATAGCAGGCTGTAATTATGTTTAGAGAAATGCGATAGGCGTGGTCAGGATCACTTTCGACAAAAGATTTGTGTTCTATTCAGCAACAGAGTAAAAATTCTCAATATAGGCAGAGTGGATCTCGTGACAAATCTATCTGTTTAGACTCACAGAAGCAGATAACATAGTGTTCGGGACTTTTTGGTTGTAGTACCGACCATAGGTCGGCAAACTCACTCATGAGTCGACTCACTCAGACTCAGATCGAGCCGTGAGTCTGAGTCTGAATTATTCCGTGTTAATAATATTTTGGTGAGTGTGAGTCCGAGTGAGTCCGGTTGTGAGAAATTTCAGTGATTCTGAGTCCGAATGAGTCCTGTTGAGGAAAATTTCGGTGAGTCTGAGTTCGTGTGAGCACTTAGCGCAAAATATATTTCTTGAGTGAGTCTGAGTGAGCTCCGCACTTTTTTGCCGAGCTATGGCTCTATCTAAACAACTTCAGCGTTGATATCAACCTTATGCCGGCTCACGTTTATACTCCCGTCGGCTCACGCATACTTCAAAGCCCAAGAGCTCATATGCCCGCTCACTACTTATTGATCAGAGGCGTGAGTTACGGAAGGGGGGAGGGCACAGGTGACACCCTCCCCCTCCTCCCCCCCCCCCCAAAAAAAAACTCTTTCCCAGGTAGTTCTTGATAAAAATATCTCGCGTGAGTCATCTCTTTCAATAAAAATGTCCTTACTGGATAGCACCCACTGATAACTAATATCTTAACGTACGAGATCAAAGGCGCAAACAGAGCCCCATTTATGCGAGATATTGGTGTTGACAATATGGTTGAAAAAGCTAATGATGCGTTAACGGACTCATGCGTCGACTCACTCGGACTCACTCAGACTGAGATAGATCCGTGAGTGTGAGTTTGAGTGAGTCCGAGTGAGTAATATTTTGGAGAGTTTGAGTCCGAGGGAGTCCGGCTGAGAAAAATTTTAGTGAGTCTGAGTCCGAGTGAGTCCGGTTGAGGAAAATTCTGGTGAGTCTGAGTCCGAGTGACCTCTAAGGACAAAATATAATAAATGAGTAAGCCTGAGTGAGCTCCATTTTTTGCCGACCTATGGTACCGACAGACGTTATCTGTTTAAGTGAACTGTCTTGTTAATAATAATTGCTAGTTGTCTATAGTCTACCCATTGTCAGTTGGGTATTCCAGCCACGTTTCCGTACATCACTGGCTGGGCTCAGCTGCAGGGACTGAAGCGAATCAAACGACTGAGAAAACAGTACGTAGAATACAGTGAAACCAAGGAGGAAGAGGAGGGATAAGAGAAGCAAAGGCAGTGAGCGAACAGGCTGAGCAACGTGGTAATTGTTCGGAAATGCATTGACCTCGCAGACCGTTATGTGACAACGCTCACTCGTCCAGCTCAGTAGAAACATACTCGTAGGTTAGAAAGGCATGAAGAGCGGCATCAGGCTATTTACCGCTGCGATGGAACTGTACGATTCTTTACGATAATGTTCCGTCAGGAACCGCCCAAATAAAGGACAACGTATGAGAACAGTAGGAGTATATAGAAAAAGGTAGCTTACAGAACTGCATAGAATGCCGTACTTTCGTTCGCAACGGCTTAGTCTGAATGTTCACAACGTTCTGCGCGTCGATACTGCTTGACAGAAGCATGGAATAGCTAGCGACGCGATGTACAGCGAGAGAGAGAGAGCGCGCGTTTTAAATAAAAAGTAATGGCCTGTTTCACGCCGGAAAACGATGTCTTTTGTTGCTGTTGCCGAATTACACTCGACGCTTCCGGTCGTAAAATTTTTCGGCGATGCGAGAGAAACGCCATAATGCCGAATTCACGGCTCGGTCACTATGTTCCTTTATTTCCTATTTGAGAGGAGAAGGGGCAAGGAACATTTATTGGTCTCATAGCTACTAAGAGTTCAGTATACACGTTCCCTTTTGTGAGCGTCCTGATCCAGCACATTCATAATGTGCCGTAGCTTCCACCTAACTTCAAACTTTCGCGGATGTCCCCTCCAACAATCCCACTTGTCCGGACAACAGTTGTTTGAAGTTTACATTTTAGGGGCGAAGCTCCTTAAGGCGGCACCCGTTCGTCCCTCGTAGTCGTAGTCGTAGTGCGTAACCAGTCTTACGCTTTGACCTCCAAGGTGGTGCCGGTGGGAGATTTTTCCTGTGCGTTGTTGAACAATCAAAAATTCGCAGCGTTAGCTAAAAGCCGACTTCTTCTGTCTCTCATTCCCATTAGCAGCCATTCTTTACCTCCAAGGTAGTGCCTGGTGAGATTTCTCCTGTGCGTGATTAAACAATAAAAATTTTGTTCAAAACGCCGTTGATTGATGAAATAACCAACGAAAGACGCCAGATGTTTTGTAAAAGCAAAACGAAAGAACGCCAGATGTTTCTAAAGCAAAACGAAAAGACGCCAGCTGCTTAACAAAAGACGCCAGATGTTTTCTAAAGCAATGGTTTTCTAAACAATGAAAATTCACAGCGTACATGTAAAATTAAAGTGAGCTGCAAGTCGTCATAACTCATCGAACCTTTAGTATAAACGCGCCCGATCTCACGTCGGTGATGATATACTGGGCAGAATTCACGGAAGATTCACGGTTTACCGATGAACCTCCGCAGCTTCGCCCACTCATCATCATTCACTCCGTGGATATGCTGTGATTTTTTTAAAATATTCAGCTGTTTGAAAGTAACAGGCTACCACATAGGGAGCTTGTATATATGAGAAGGCGTCTCTGGAGCCATTCAAAGACTGCGAATTTATTCGTTGCTCGGTTCACGTGAACGCCAGTAACGAAATGACCGCGTTGAACGAACATACTAGCGCCGCTGCAGTGCTCTCGCGAAATTATTGGTCTCCTCGCCTACTTTCCACGACACGAAGCATTCCGACCAGTAAAGTGAAAGCGGGAAATGGTCTCGCAAAGAGGCATATGGCGTGTCACATGGTTCACAGGCTTACTGTCGTAAGGTGATGCCCTCTCGGTAAATTTGAAATGCAGTATAGTACGCCATACTTAATGTATGACGTACTGTACAAACTAGGCCCGTAGCCGGGGGGGGGGAGGGGGGGGTCAGGAGGCCTGCCCCCCCCCCCGAAAATTTGATGACACATGGTGTTTTATCGAAAATAAATCATGAAAATAGCAGTTTTTCTCAAATAGACAAGGCTTTCAGCAAGTGCCCCCCACCCCCCATCCGGAAAATTTTTCTGGCTACGGGCCTGGTACAAACTTTATCAATGTCCAGGCAACAATGGGGTTGGAAATATTTTTGCATAACTTTAAACAAAATGCACATTATATGAATTTCTTGCTGCTTCAAAGTACTGTACTTTCATTCTAGGTCCAAGTAACGAAAATGCTGTACTTAAATAGTTGACACAATTCACGACTTGGTTGCATATAGAATGAACATGATCAAAATTGCTATTGTAACCTATGGCGAGCGGAGCAGTTTAATCGACTTCTGACAATAGTGAGAATGACTTAGCTTTCACGCTTAGCACAAGCTACGAATTAATAAATAAAGGATAAAATAAGGGTGCTGGAGTACAGGGTCCCCAGAAGTTTGGCTGAAAATACCGCTGTCATCACTTCGGCTACACAGAATATTCGTAATGTAAGGTTACTAGTAAACTGTAACGAAAACACAATGCGCAAATTGGTGTTGATCGTAGTTTGCGAATCGCTAATTGAAAGATCTGGTTGGCTACCGTACTTCCGAAGGGAGAAGCGCTTCTTTTGTAACGGTTGGGGAGAATGATGTTATTGGTAAGCATAGCTGAATGTCCACTAGTGCATTTTTTGCTGTCATGCATTACTTCCAGTAACTAGCTAAAGGTGACTTCGCGACCCGATATGACAACGAATAATTGTGTTCGTTGTTTAGTGAAGAGGAATGCTCAGCGCTGCAGACACGGAGCTGGAGCTGCCTAAGCTGTTTTTGCTGTAACGCCGCCTGCGCCCGTCTTGTTCTTGCTGCTGCTGATCAGACGCACCCACCAGCCAGTGTTTGCGTTCTATTTTCGTGGAGGTGCTGGAAGAAAGAAAGAAAGAAAGAAAGAAAGAAAGAAAGAAAGAAAGAAAGAAAGAAAGAAAGAAAGAAAGAAAGAAAGAAAGAAAGAAAGAAAGAAAGAAAGAAAGAAAGAAAGAAAGAAACCAACTGAAACTTCAACAGTTATTCAACAACTATTCAAAAGTTCAAACCCTCGCCTTCGGGCGCAACACTGCCACTACCGTAGGAAAAGTACCAAACTTCGCAACTTCTCGCGAAGGTCGAAAACTCCGTCAACAACTCGATGACTAATCAAATTCCTTCCACCTGCTGAAAAAAAATACACACACACACGCAAACATTTCTCCCCGCAGGACGCCACAGAAACTCACCAGCTGAGAAGAAGTGCGAGAAGAAGGAGTAATCCGAAAGTGGAAAATCCGGGCGAAGCGCACACGGCGTGCCAGCGCTGCCGGCGCAGCATGTGCGCTTTGCGTGCGCCGGTGTTCCCGACGAAGAAGCTACCCCGACCACTCCGCCAGGGGCCGCCACTGACTTGGATCCCGCCCTCCTGACTGCTTCCCTTCCCGCCCCTGTTGCGCTCTCCCTTCACACCCTCACCTCCTCGCTCTACGCAGGTAGCAAGATGGATAGGTGGGATGGTTGGCATTGCATATTTTGTAACGGATTCCGAGCGCTGGAAAGAGGACCGACGCTGCCTTTGTCCCATATTATATGCGCTCTATGTTCTTTACAAAATATACCCTCAGGCATTTTGTCGCGAAAACTGTAACCGAGTGCCTGAAAAGTAAAAGAAACAACGTGCGAAAAGAACTTCTTATAGGATGGTAGAAGTACCGTAGCAAAACTCCTTTCTGTGAGTGTATTCTAAAAAAAAATAATAAAAATTAACAGCTCTCCGGGCCTATCCTGAGTGCGTTGAATCTCTTTTTCTTTTCAGCTTTTTTTTCTTTTTTTATATTTCTGGACAGTTGACACATGATCGAGTACTGTTATTCACGACACGTGTTCGGAGTGTGACTCGTAAACAGGCTCAATTTTAATATTGTTTATGCGTTTGTAATTTCCCAGGGAAATCAAAGCACTTGATACGGACATACGAGCGCTATGGGACGGGGACATAGACAAGAGGCACACAGGACAGGCACACAGGAGCGCCTGTCCTTTGTGCCTCTTGTCTATGTCCCCGTCCCATAGCGCTCGTATGTCCGTACCAAGTATGAACCAACTTGCCCAAACACAAGTCTTGCTAAATCAAAGCAACCGTGCAAGATTATATGAACAGAAGTTTTCAGGGAACAAATTAACTTAATCTGTGCTTAATGGAAATAAGTATAACCTGCCCTGTGTAATGCTCTGTCAAAAAGAAAATGGGGCCTCTTCCTTATTCCAGTACGTAGCTGCGCGCCGGGTAGATGCAAGAAACAATGGATGGTGCGAAATAAGAGAAGAATGTATGGCGACGTTACTTAAAATGTACGTCACGTGCATAGGCATCATGAGAAGCTTGCACGGGGCACCATTTGTATACAGAAAGCTGAGTTATAGATTTTCCATAGGTTGGTGACTCCTCGCTCCTTACTCACTGCTGTGCGGTGTTCGCTCGCTTTGGCCAGCAGAAGACAAGCACAAGAGCATCGGCATAAAGCAACAAAGTGCAAAACCGGCAAACACGTATAGGGTGGTCCGATGACTGAGAATTCCCACAAATGGAACGCCATGCAGCAAACACAATGACCTCGCCGACACAAGCCATTTTGTTACCAGAACGTCGCACGCGAATACGCGGTCGCGTTTGCTCGCGATTCTTGTTTCACCAGTGAATGATGGCCTGTCGAGCAATGCAAAGGCCCTGTCCCGGGCTACCGGGTCGCGGAAATAGCATTTGGAGCGGCGTTTTTTCCTCCCCGTGTTCGCTTGCCAGAAAAAGAGTCCCCGCTAAAGGACTTCGCGTCATTCTGCTTCAGCGGTGTGCGACACGAAACAAACTACGTCCTTTCACTAGTTAGGCGTAGGCCCCCCACCTTTAGGAATATACATTTGTCGAAGGAAGGAAAGCAGAAATAGACGGAAAGATAGGGAGGACAGGGAGACAGACCTACTGGCTACTCTTCGCTGGGGAAGGGCGTTAAGGGGAAATACAGGTAATAGAAAAGAGATGTTACAATAAAAAAAATCTTACGATGTTACGATGCCGAAGTGCAGTTCCCTCGTCGAAATTCCCGGGGCACACAAAGTGAATATGTGGCCACTTTTCTTTCTTTCTTTCTTTCTTTCTTTCTTTCTTCTTTCTTTCTTCTTTCTTTCTTTCTTTCTTTCTTTCTTTCTTTCTTTCTTTCTTTCTTTCTTTCTTTCTTTCTTTCTTTCTTTCTTTCTTTCTTTCTTTCTTTCTTTCAAATAGATGTTTGCAAGGCAATGCGAATAAGTACTGTGAGAGCAATAACGGATCGAAAGGCGTTGCAGGCACTGAATACTTTCTTCCCCGCTATATCTGACAGCGCGAAGAAGGACATAAAAACAAAAGAAAGGTGCAACAGCTCGAATCTGTACCCTATGTACTCTGTCGCACGCGATTACTCATTTCGGGAGTTCTGCTGCACAGAGCGTACATTTGTCTTCGTCATCCCTGGTAGGAAAGGAGCTTACGCATGTGGGCGGCTTCCCAGTCTGCCAGATCCTCCTGTTGCTCGCGGCATTGGAGCGTAAAGATTTCCCCATAGCAACGTCGTTGCCTCTGCTCTTGACAAACTTTACGCTTCTCCACGTGTACTGAGATAACTTTTTGTCATTTGATTGGATGAACCAAACTGAAACACTCGGTACGAGGAGGGTATTTTTTTAAAGGTCCCTTTCATTGCTAACTATTGGTCTTTACTGTACCCTCGCCCGAAGCAATGGTTCCTTCGTCGCTATAATAGTGGGCAAAACGAGGTAGAAAATGAGAAATGAACAGAACTCGTACGCTCCCGAAGCTTCCTGACTACATTCGTTAATATTGTGGCAATTAGCGAGAATCCGAGGTACTGATGTGCGTAGGACTGTAGTGTAATAATTTCTCCGTGATTAAGGTCTGTGTTGATAAGGCAATCAAATTGAGATAGATTTTATTTAAGATGGCACGTTATCTTTGCGTTAAGTTTTGCAGCTTATGACTCCATATGCAATAGTACGAATATATTTACACAAAGACGCGTTTATGTGAGTTTCTATTTGTTTTTTATGTTTTTTTTGCTTCTGCTCTCGCGCACCACTCCCCTCCCCCTCTCCTCTTCCCTATCCCCCGGAAGAAGAGACAAAATGTCAGGACTTTGGTCGCATTGATTCCTTGATCCGGTCGCGTATAACGCAACTGACATATGTGCTACAGGATGCCAGCTGGCAAAAAATAATGCCATACTCGCGGTCATGGCTACGACCGGCGCTGGCTAACACTCCCAGGCTTACTTGCACAGAAATACCCAATAAAATCTACGGAAGGACGACCGCAACCGTAGCTCAATCGGTAGAGCACCGAACTCGGCCGAAGATTGTAGGTTTGCTCCCTACCTGCCGAAAGTTGTGTTTTCGTCCACTTTAATTTTTTTTTCATTTATAACATAATTACTACACTGCAGTTAAAGACTACAAATGTTTTCCTCGATACATTCCTTGCCTTCGTTGTCTCTTGGCTTTATTATGTTGTACCTAACCAAGAAAACGAGCCCGTTATCGATTTCCCTTATTTCTATTATGCAGCTAAGCAGCGTTTTACTAAAGCCCCAGCTAAAGGCACTGCGGCTGCGATGAAATTTCTGCTGTTCCTTCATCCATCTGTTTCATATGAAACAAATTAATAATGTAACAATGTAACCATCATTCTAGCGCCCGTAGTGTGCGCTAGAATGATGGTTGTCACTTCACACTCCACGATAAAGGTGGTGAAAGTGAAGACGACCATTATAACCAGTTGTGCACAAAGTTTATTTCTTTTAACCTGGAATTTCTGGTGCGCTAGAACCAGGGCCGTAGTCAGAAATTTTTTCGGGGGCGGGGGGGGGGGGGGGGGGAGGTTCAACCATACTTTAGTATGTTCGTGCGTGCGCTTGTATGTGTGCGTGTATATACACTCAAGCAAAATTGAAAAATTCCGGGGGGGGGGGGGGCGGGTTGAACCCCCCCTCCCCTTGGCTACGTCCCTGGCTAGAGCCAAACCGCTCAAGGGCTAAACATTTCCTCTTAGATCACCGGCCACTGCAACCCAAAGCGATCCTTAAGAGAAGGGAGCTTCAATGGCGACGGCGGGGTGCGGGCCTAAGGAGCTTCTCTCCCTAACAAATAGTTTTGCAAAGTAAATTGCTCTCGCAGTTGGATGGCAGAATAAAGTTCAACAGAATCCGTTGGCGGGCTAGTTGGTGAGAATTCGAATTGCTTTTTTAGCGCAAAAACG
>NC_051178.1:228531862-228554234 GCF_013339695.2 Rhipicephalus sanguineus
CTAGACATGTTAAAGAGTTGACGAGTTGGTGTATGGACATACAAACAACCGTGAATAGCGCAACGAGACAAGACAACAGAAAGGAGCAGACGAATACAGGCGCAAACTAACACCTGATTCTATTGAAGGCCGATCCACAGGTTTATATATCAACAAGCTGCGCAGGCGAATCATGACAACGACTAATGGAAAAAAAAAAATCAAACAAGGCACGAAAGAAACTGAATTACTGCATTGTACAGCGCAATGGATGTGTAGCTTACACACTCCTCACCTGCTTCTCGGATTAAAAATGATTCTAACGTTTCACGATCTGTTTTTTTGCCTACTTCTGGTTAGGATTCTTGCGCATCGGAAACGTGGTTCACAATTCGAGCACGCCACACAGTGGTCAACAAGATGACTTCTATCCCTATTCATGAGATTACTTGCGTATTTCCTAAGTCGGTCATTGAGGCAGCGTCTTGTCTGGCCGATGTATACTTTGCCGCAGGACAGAGAATCTCGTACACGACGCTGTTGGCTCACTGAACAAAACGTTTGTCATGGTTCTTTTAACAGCCCCCCTTTTACTCCACACATGTGGTGGTACGGCTCAGCTGAGCCAGCTTCTTCGGGCCCGAGAAAATCAACGGCACGTTGGACCGACTAGTTCCTTTTTTTTCAGGCTATGTGTGACCTTAGGCAAGTACGGCACCACTTCTGGCCTCTGAATGCCCACCAGGGACTTCGCGGCATCCTTGGAGCCCCAGTGCTTCATCTTCTTAAGAAGCGTCTCAGTAACAGACTCGACGACCGACACAGCGAAGCCGGCTGAAAAACGTCTCCTCAATTGTAGACTAAAGCTTTCCTGCACATTTTGAATGCATGACTTCCGAAGCGCAGATTCTGAACAGAGTGTTGCGATGCATCTGTTTATTGTTAGAGTGAACCGATTTGTATGGAAGGAGCTCTTTTTGTATACGCGGTGAATACGCCCTGCGCACGTAACATTCGTTGAACTTCAACTGCCAGTCTAAGAACTTAAGTGCACCTTCAACTGCAAGTCTAAGAATTGAAGCTTACCGCGTGCACAAAAATATTCCTTCCATACAAATCCGCTCACTCTAAGACAATAAAGCGAGGCATCGCAACACTCTGTTCAAAATCTGCGCTTCGGAAGTCTTGCATTCACAATGTGCAGGAAAGGCCTGATCAAAAACTGGGGAGGCTTTCTTCAGCCGGCTTCGCTGGGTCGGTCGTCGTGTCTGTTGCTGAGTCGCTTCTTAAGAAGATGAAGCATTGTGGCTCCAAGGATGCCGCGAAGTCCCTGGTGGGCATCCAGAGGCCAGAAGTGGTGCCGTACTTGCCTAAGGTCGCACATAGCCTGAAAAAAAAAGGAACTAGTCGGTCCAACGTGCCGTTGGTTTTCTCGGCCCCGAAGAAGCTCGCTCAGCTGAGCCGTCGCATCACCTGTGCGGAGCAACAGGACTGTAAAAAGAACCATGACAAACGTTTTGTTCAGTGTGCCAACAGCGTCATGTACGAGATTCCGCTGTCCTGCAACAAAGTATACATTGGCCAGACAGGACGCTGCCTGAATGACCAACTCAGGGAACACGCAAGGAATCTAATTATTAAGAAGAGAAGTCATCTGGTTGACCACTGCATGACGTGCTCGAATTGTGAACCACGTTTTTGATGCGCAAGAATCCTAGACAAAAGTAGGCAAAAAACAGCTCGCGAAACGTTAGAAGCATTTTTAATCAGGAAAGGAGGTGAGGAGTGTGACACATCCATTGCGCTGTACAATGCAGATATTCAATTTCTTTCGCGTCTTGTTTGATTATTATTCCAGATTTTTTTCCGTTAGTCGTTGTGACGATGCGCCTGCGCTGCTTGTTGATATATAAACCTGTGGATCAGCCTGCAATAAAATCAGCTGTTAGCTTGCGCCTGTGCTCGTCCGCTCCTTTCTTTTGTCCTGTCTCGTGGCGCTATTCACGGTGGTTTATATACACAATGTTAGTTCATAGGCAGCATGAAATATGTTTAAAAAGCGAAAACTTTTATACAAGGCTACCAGGGCAATACAAGTAAGTCTTGGTAACAGAAATATAAAGAAACTTGAAAATGCGCGCATGCAGCACTTTTCACGGAGAATGTAAGAAGTTTCATTCCGACTGGCGTCCCAGCTGCGTTAAAGAAGAAACAACAAAAATGACGATGGCGACAGTAAAACGTTGGGCGTTATTGAGCAGCATATCTTGTACGCACAGCTTTGTTCGTGCGGTCAGCGGCATCACTCAACGTTTCGCACGCGGCAATCACAAGCGTCCTTTATCGAGCCTCAATCCATCCGAGAATGAGGCTCGGCTGGAGGGTAACAGCAGGAGCGGGGACTTGCAAATAGTTTTCGCAAACCGAATGAAAGGCGTCAGTAATTAGCCTCTCAGCGCGGAGAGCACACTTCAACCATGCCGTCAGAGCGGGAACATTGAGAAACGCAAGAGGAAACTGTTGAGGCTTAAGGATGAGGAAGGGAAACGGGGGAGGGAGCTAGATGGAAAGAGGGCGTGACGGGAGCACCGCCTGTGGCGTCACCTACACCTTGCGTTCGACAGAGCGGCGCGAGAAGTTCCATCGAGTGCGTGCCGACGGCTGCGCATTCCGCCGCGCGCGTCGGTCCGGGCGCGCCGCGCATTTTCGGATTACGGTCGCCACTTGGGTAAGTGTCGCGCCTCGTGCGCTTCAAACCACGCGCGCGTTTTCGGGCGTTTTAGCAGGTTGTCTTTATTTTACTTCAAGGATTTGAGGGCGAACCACATGTGCATCCCCCTGCCCCCCCCCCCCAAAAAAAAGAGCCCTTCTTTCTTCTTTTTTTTATTATTCTAAAAGCCCACGCCGAAAGTAGGATTAATCAACGAAGCAAACCAAGTTTCTCATAATTTTTTTTCAGCGATAGATTCGTTGCCTGCGGGCATTGTCGTAGAATGGGATGTTATAACCCTTCCCCCGAAAATTTTGAATTTTGCATGCGCATATATACACGCGCACATACAAACACACGCACGAACATACATAAGTGGTGTTTGGACACCCCCTCGGAAACACATGTTTCTGTCTATGCCACTGCCTGTAGGTGACAACGTAGAACACTAAAATCGAGCTTCGCGCTACGGATTTGTGTAAAAGTCCCACAGGAAGTTCTCGGGGAAGACGAAAACAGGAATGTACATTCGTGTACAATATGGGCTGCAACACGGTGTCCGTGGTCGAAGTGGCAAGAACACTATCTTATTACTTTTTTTTTTTTTTTTGGCGCGGCGCCTGCCTAAGAAATTTTGATGAACTGCATAAACACTCTTCCTATTGCTCTTGTTATAAGGCATTTTATCATTTATTGTCAGTCACTTTAACGCTAAACAGGATACTCCACTGCGCGTCTTTCATATTACGGACGTTGATGTAAAATGTTACTCACAATAAAGCACTCGTTTCGCGTTGTTGCGCCATTCTTGACCACGAACTTGTCATCCCAGATTACGCCCATTCTTTGAAGTTGTCAAGTGACCATAGAAGACAAGTTCCGCAGGGGGTTTTAACAAAATTACGTAAATAAGATCACATTTCGTGCGTAAAAGAATATATAAAAGAAACGTATTTAGTGCGTAGATGAACCGTGCGTAAAAGAATATGAGAATAGGCAGTCAGTGCATATCTCTCTGTCTCCAACTGCAGCCCGTGTGTTAGAAAAACATAGAAGATAAAACACGCTCTCATTTCGAGCTAGGTGCTGGTGTAATTGGTAGACCGAATGCCCTGCCGTACGGCCGCGAAGCCAATGTGCTTTAACATCACCGTTGTTTTCTTCTGCTATACGGGTAAAATATGGTAACTTATGACGCGGTGACGTGCGTTGTCCCAAGTTGTCTCCTCTAATAAACGATGGGCATCCACTGTTGCGTTCCTGGATGGGGCACTTTCGTGCTGTCGTTTTCCCGCCAATCTCTTCAAGCACAGAAAAGATTACTGTTGCGGAAAAGCAGTACTTTTTTTTTTCCTTACTCCTACGACACCGCCAAGGTGTTGAAAGACGGTTATGTATACGTGTCGAAAAAAACACTCTTAGAATATCCGGAAGCTATTTCTTATTCGCTGGTGGCAAGAGTGGAAATAGGCTTGGAGGTTGAGACATTGGTACAGAGTACAAAACGAAAGCTAACGGCTGCCCTGTTTTTGTTGATGCTTTTTTTTTCTTGGCTTTATTTTCGTGCACGGTCGCCAATAAGATAACATAGTATTCGAAAACACATCAAATCTGAAACTTGTGCACTCAATATGCAGCAAGGCGCTTCCTACACGTTCGGAACCGCGCAGTCCAACTTAAAAAAAAGAAAAGAAAAGAAAAGCCTGCTGCCACACGTTGTCATCTTTTTTTTTTTCATTTCTTTTCGCGCTTTATTACAATATTCTCAAGTTAGAAGGGTGGTTTTTCGGCAGTTTCTCCTTTATTGATCATGTTGTCCTGGATGCCTCAGAGTTTGACCAAACGAGAGAGAAACTTTTTAATGTACGCGGAAACGCTAGCGTGGCGACAGACATGGACATCGGATGAGATAGCAGCAAGTGAGAGAAGGTGATCAAAGAGAAGTACGCGGTGCATTAACGAGTGCACGTGCATAAAATGACATTGCACAAAATTTTCCAGACCCTCACTGAGGTCTGGATTCCAGATCTGAAGCTCGGAGCCGTTTAGAGCCAGGACAACGCGGTCAAAGATGATTGCCTAGTTTGGGTAAAATATAGTGTGGGATGTTTGGAGCTTTCCTAAAGATAGCCCATCTTTCGAGTAAATGTTTAAAATCGCTGTTGAAATTTGTCACGCAACTAAAAACTCCAGAAATCAAGGGCTCCCCGTTCAGCGCTTGCGATATGTAAGTTTACGTGGTCTTTGAAGCAGAAATGCATTTGCAGTAGATCAAGAAATTTAGAGGCTAATTAGGGACTGATACTCACCGTTATGAAAAGCTTTGATCACAAAGCAGCGCGGGTGTTTTTACGCTTAAATGTTCCTTGAATGTGCCTGCAAAGTTCGGACTTATGGGACTTTGTTGGCGCTGTTAATATTTGTAGATACATTCTCGAAGAAATAAATTTTCAACTAAAACGAGATTAGTACAACTAGATTTGTACTATCGCTCCTTTGTGATCGTGCATTCCTTAACTTTATGCATGTTGCCAACGTCGACAGAGGTTATATCATGGAAAGCACATGAAGTATATGCTAATACGTGATGGTTGCAAAAATTCTGGGCCCGTATTCACAAAAAATTCTGCGCTAAGACTTTTCATAAGAAAATATTTCAGCTAATCACGATGTGGAACGTTTCATTAGCGAAGCCGGCTCACCGATGGGAAAACGCAGTTAGGAAAGAGAAGTTAATTCTGTGAATGCGGCCCCTGTTATGCACACTACTGTTTTTACAAACTTCCGAGCTCTTTCTAGCAGTTCATACAGCAGCGGATGTAGTAGGAACTACTTAGAACTTGTGAGAAGGATACTAGTTTGCCAAATTTTCCAAACATCGTCATAAGATCGAGCTCACAGGTTATACAAACTACCAAGCGTGCGATCATGACTCGAACGTAATAAGTCCGAGCGTGTTAATTAAAAGAATAGGTGCTGCATTCTATACCTTCCTTGTGAAAGAGTGCTGGCACAACTCATTAAAAGCGACTGCTTGCTAACGTGCCGCATATTAATTTAGTGCACGCTCAGACCTCGAAACTAACGACTTCTGACAGACGGTCGTTCGTTTTCGACCAGCCACACCCGTACTTGACCAGTGCTTGCAACTTCGACCCACGGCTAATGTGACGTGCTGCGCAGCGAGTAACGTTCGGGCTAATATCAGTGCATGCAGGCGCCCACGCGTTTATGTAGCAGCGGATGAAGGAGAACGTCGCGATACCCGCGTTCCCATTGTCACTTTCCTGCAGCTGCTGTGCTTGCTGTCAGCATTATTTGTGGAGCGGCTGTCTCCAGGGGCTCGAGATTCCTGGAACTGGGGTCGTACCTTTGAATGCTTAAACGTAACTATGGTAATGAAGCTCTTGCGCTCTTGTGATGGCGCAACAACCAGCTGATAAGGATCAGGTACCCTCTATATACGTTCTGCAGGTGTCCATGAACTATATACGCCGCACATTTACTCCTTATGTGCGTTTTGACCGAGGGTATTTAATTGAACGCTTCTAACAGGCCCTATCTAGATGCAGTTTCCTCCTGAACGGTGAGGAAGAGCGCGGCCGTGATTGCGAAGTAGAATGGGGCTGGTGCTGTTAGGACTTGGCTTTCATCCGTGCGCAGTAACTCACCTACACCTCGCCAGTATGTCGCTGACCCTTTGTGTAAAGTGCGATCCGAGCTTTCAGTTCGTGCTGAGGACGTGCAAAGAAATTGGCTAAATATAAACTGCTAGGTAAATGTTTATTATTCTAAGCTTGTTCTCTCAAGTCTGGTATGCTCCTGTCCAGTTCTGTCCGGTTTGGTCCACTCCTGTTCAGCCGAGCAGAGA
The DNA here is from genome assembly GCF_013339695.2 of Rhipicephalus sanguineus. NCBI lineage: Eukaryota > Metazoa > Arthropoda > Arachnida > Ixodida > Ixodidae > Rhipicephalus > Rhipicephalus sanguineus. Next base: position 228,538,423 of record NC_051178.1, read on the forward strand.
AGAGTCTAGTGCACTACGAGACAGACAGTCCGTTCTTATTGGGGTAGGTCAATCGCTTCGTCGATTCCCCTGCCCCCTTATTTCAATAATATAAGAAGAAAAACGGTTTCTGGCCCTTGAGCGAACACAATCCATGTACAAAATGTTCTCCGTGGTCATTGCTATCAGGCTGTCCAGCAACCGCACGCACGCGCGAAGTGTCAAGGCTTCGCTCATAAGATAACTTAGGCGGGTAACTATCGCACAATGCGTGCATTTTTTACTTTCATGACGCTATAGACTCAGAAGACGGGAATAACCTTCAGAGTGCATGCGCATATCTCGGCAGTCGGCATACTGGAATAAGTAGGCTACGCCTCTGCGGCGCTTCTCTTGCAAGAGAAACAAAATCGCTTATTCTCTTTCACCGCGCGAGAGAGCTTATTTTTATTATTATTCAAAAGCACAACGCAGGAAAAATAAATGTAGAACATGCTCAGGGAACAGAATTTCTCAAAGAACGTTCAAACGCGGTTTCACATGTCACAGTGAATATAGTAAGAATCTTTTTTTTACATTACTGGCATTGTGCAAGTCTGGCACTGTGTGGTATAAAGGAAGGCTTCATAATAAGTGTGCACATCAGGCAGAGCTTATTGAACGTTCAGATATTCAAAGGGAGAGAGTAATAAAATGAGGGTCAGGTACGAAATAAAGTTTCAGATATCAATAATGAACATGCTATTAATGAATATATCAATAAGGAGAAACTAATTCGTGGAGAACTCAAAACCCGAGCTTCTTGGTTCGTTAGGAATGTGCTTGAGATGTGCGCGACAGTACTCGGCCAGATAATGCAATAATGCGCTTGTGAACCAATAACCAGAATTTATCTAAGGGCCCACTTTTTGGAATAGGAAACCGTGCGAAGCCAGTGGTTAATGAAGTCGAAGAAAACATACCGTGCGTTATTCCTAGTTTTTAATTGGGGTGTAGTAATAATTAGGTAAACGAATAACGATACAGCGTTTGCATTGCATATTTTCTTGTTTCTGTATATTTGCTTCGTTTTCATGCACTACGTGAGGCGCTTCGTGTTAGTTTCGACTTTCTGGAGCGCAAGATTAGTACACGGGCGCGTTCGTTTTATTATTTCGAGATCAATTATATGGACACTCTCGGCGGGTTTTTGCCGTCTGCGCCACCGTGCTGTTCTGTGTACACACACACACACACACACACACACACACACACACACACACACACACACACACACACACACACATATATATATATATATATATATATATATATATATAATATATATATAATATATATATATATCTATACAAAGAAAAATAGTTCGGAAGAAAATTTTTCCGATGCGGGTGGCCGGGGTTTCAAACCTGTGACCACTCGCTCCACAGCGCGGCGCGTACGCAGGGCGGCGCACACCGCACACCGCGTTCTTCAGCGTACTAACGCCGAGCTGTTTTTTGTTGTGTTATATTGCTCTACTTGCATCTGTTTTAGTTACTTCGAAATGCGGCTACCCTGTCCTGGAATGGAACCACCGACCTGGTGCTTGAATAGTAGAGTTGCATAGCCCCATTGCCTCATCGGAGGATTACAATCTCTACATTTGTAGCAGCCGAGTACAATGCACAAAAGAAAGAACGAATCGAAAACAGAACAGTGCCAGAACTTTGCCTGCCTTCTCATAGTGATCCATATATACGTCAGCAAAGCTTGTACCCGCGACGCAATGATGCAGCCTAAGGGGAAGTCACCAATACTGCTGGGGATAACAAAACCTCTTTGTCAGGAGACGTTGAAAGGGCGCGCGTAGGTGATGCGTGTCCCCGAGGCATTACGCGACCCGAACCGTGAAAGAGTCCCCCCCCCCCCCCGCCCTCCGCACTAGCGTTGCTACCAAACAGCGCATGATCTCGGGCGACAATGATGTCGTGTCGTGACCTCATCTGGGCAACGAGCCGTCAGGCGATGAAAGTAATGCGTACCTTGTTTGCCGAACGCATTGACTCGTGGGCAGTATTCTTGTCGACGTACGCATACGCACGACTCATTGTATGCACGCTCGTCCAGTGGAACGACGGGATAGAAACCTTAATCTTAATCAGCTTGCTCTCCTCGCAACTCGAAATATTGATGGAATAAATAAATGTCATCTCGAAACGCATTTTCTTTTCTATCGGAGGTGCTTGCATTTTGCGCATTCCTGCATGGCCCTTCTCCGCTATAGATTTTACGCGACTGCTTTGGCAAATGTTCTGTCGATTACGGCCGTGTGCACCAAAAATGAGTTCAAGACAAATGGTCGGAACTGGCAGTATACTTACGCAGCTACAGTGTCAGCAGTGTGTTAGCGAGAATAGGCCAGCGGCAGCTTAATTACGTTTCAGCGTTCAATTTTTATTGCAACTGTCACGAAAAAACAAAGAAGAAAAAGAAAAGTTCAACAGCAGATTGAAAGAAGAAAATCTCAGAAAAAGATCAGTTTTTCACAGAATTTTTTAATAGGATAATTTGCTGCGCACCTAAATGATAAAGCACTTCTTTGATTTTATACGAAACACAACTTTACGCTTTTCGCTTCAGCTGGGAGGTCAAGTTAAGCTGCCAAGTAAATGTGTCAATTTACGGCCACCTAAAAATAAACACGTAGGACTGGAGCATTTAATTATGTTCGTATCGCTCTCCGCCTCACCGTAGAACTTAAGAAAATCACTGAACGTCCTGCCGATTTCTCGATGACATGTTCATCTGAAAGTTCGTGACAGCTGCCTCTTTAGTGATCTGACAGTTATCTTAAGTTTAACCGTATGACCAAGAGGCTAACGCAAAGACTGACATTCTTTGGTTCTTCCCTCTTTCATCCGCGCTCTCCCTGCCGAGCAGCAAGAGCCAACAAAGCTTGTCGATCGAGAAATCAATAGATACTGCCTTATATCGATTACCTTAATCCATAGCATAAGTTCCCGATTGAAGAGTGCCGCTCGGGCAACCCATAGAAATAAGACATGTCTTCGCGAAGGGAGAACAGAACCGTGTAATTTTATGGCGTTAATGGCCATTGCCGTATGTCAGTGTCGAAACGATGTCACTGGTAAACCACGAAGTCAAAACAATCGGAAGGCCTCGCTGTCTTGAAAAGGCCATATCAAGGGAAACTTCAGAAGCCTATACTTTGGCGAAAATGTTTATGCGGTGGACCCGTTGTTCTCGCGACCTTTTTTTCGCGACAATGTTTGGGAAACGGCTTGCACGAGGAAATATATGCGGCATCATGCCGCGGGTACTCTATGATTGCGATCGCTGTTATCGTGCTCTTTTGGCGGAAGCAACTATGCAATTTATCCCTGACTACTATTTGGAAATGCTCTTGGAGCGCAGGAGGGCAGATAAGCGGGATAGTTGGTACAGATTCGCTGTGATATTTGGAAGCGTAAACAGACAGGACAGAGTGACCGGGACACAAACATGGCTGCTTTTTGTGCCCCACTGTACCCTTCCCCGTCTGTTCGCGCTTCCAAATATCACAATGATTTTTGCATACTTGGAAATTTGGTTACTTGTGGCTCTAGATTACACATTGCGTCAACGCGGGCATTGTAGTGCATAGTATTAAATGCCTGTAAGTACGTGGCAAGTAAGAAAACAATAGATTTAAGTTCAGTAATATCAGTGCAGAAATAAATCTCGTCACCGAACTATTGTAAACGCAGGTGGCCCTCACAACAAGTTACTTGCGGGCTGCCACGTGGCTTGCTTTGTCGTTACTTATCAGCATGACTTTTGCATCAAAGGCTGTGGTTTTGTTCCACCTCAGTTCACGACTATAACCGCTTTTTCGCGAGCCAGACAGACACATTGTAAAGAACCAACAAGTGAAATTCAAATAGTTCAAACAGGTAAAAAGTACGCCAAATACTGTGCATTCCCATATCTCCAATTCGTCATGTTACTTTCAGACGCATTCCCGTGAAGTCTCAAACTTCCCTCAATGGCTTCCCGCTTTTTATATTTCTTCTTTTCACAGGAGTGGAGTGCGCACCGACAAATGCTGAGGCGTTTTCTACGAATCGCAAGTGTTGGCTCTTTTCAAGATTGGCCCTCTGTTCGAGACGAGATAGTTGAGGCACAATCTCCAACACGAAGGCCGTTTGTTTCAGCAATACGTGCGTTTGAAGAAGGGGAGCTTTTACGCCAGCGTACCCTTAGTAGAGACGTTTTATGGCTGTGCTTGTGCAGGCTTTTTTCAATGCCCCTCTCCACTCCCGTGCTCACCCCCTTTTTTTTTCATTTTAACGCGATAGCGTTAAAGAGCTCTTTTCGCAGAAATTCCGATGTCGGTGTCAGCGTTGGTCTCGGCTTTGTTGGTTGTGAGCAAAAATTATCATCTTGTCTGTGACAGAAAAATCGAGAAAGATGCAAATAAAATAAATAATAAAAACTTCGGTCCGATTGAGAACCGATCCCAGGCCGTCTGCGTGGTAAGCAAATGTTCTGCCACAGAGCAACGCTATTGATTGAAACTGCTTCGGAAAAAAACATTTTATGAATGTCATGTAGTGGAAGGAGTCTCCTTAACGCACGTAATATTGCGTGTCAAAGCATGTGAATTGCGCAACGAGTGGGTATTTTAAGGGCCGGCCCTTTCCAAAGCGCTCAGACATATTTAATCATCATCAGCTGCAAAAGCATCAACAAAGTGAGCAGCTGCGTAGGTTCGCGGGTTGCCTTACGGGACGCGTAGTGCGCCCTTCGCTGATTCGAAAAAGGAAGAATTATGGAGTAGTGGGCACTTTACAACTGTACTTGCAGTAGACATGATAGGATAGCTTGAAACGGCCAATGTTACACGCACACTCGTTCGTTTCCTTAGGACACGTTTGAGGCATGCACCAAGAACCGAAGTTAGGCTAGCAATTGAGGCAATGCGCACGGGTTCCGAATACACTATCGCGTTTTACTCTTCAAGGTGAAGTTTAAGCGTCCTTCAAGTTTTTTGCCCACATACTTCAATTAAATCAGCTGTTATTTATTGTTCAGTAAATAACTATGGCGTCCAAGGCGAAATAGTGGCTCAACGCCTGAATTACTACATGACTAAAAGTCTCCGGAGTCATAAGAAAGCCACTGCAGGAACATCAGCGTCGCTTGCATCTGCAAACAATTGAATTGCTTCCATTTTCCTTTTTTTTGCAGAACCACTGGACAAGAGGAAAGCAATGACGAAGCCAAGTCTCACCTGTATGGTCCAGTGGGTATCCTGTCCTCATGCCCCTTCTGCCGTAATAGAGAAGAGCATCTAAAAATCAGAATTGTCAATAGCTTACATTATGCTGTTACCTCAATTGCAACATTGCTGAAGTGATGAATACGAAGCTTTGGCTTTCTAAAGGCGACACTCTTTTAATATGACAGCATCACCGTTGGACTCGAATGTAATGGAAGATGCATTCGGGAACCTCTCCTGTTCCATAGTAAACGGCGGCGATGTCGACAACATCAGCGATGTCGCTACCACCGGCTCGGACGACATCCTCGGTCCTCGGTACCACAAAAGAGTTCGCATCGTCATCATCATTGTCATGATAGTGGCCTCCGTTGTCGGAAACACTATCGTCTTCTGGAAGCTCGTCTTCAAGCGTCGCCACAGGCGCGTGTCCAAGGCAAGGGTGTTGTTCCTGAACCTCGCCATCGCGGATCTTCTGGTGGCATGCATCACTATGACATCACAGGTGGTGTGGGAGGTGATGGGCCGCGTTTGGATAGCTGGTGACGCTTTCTGCCGCTTCTTCAAATTTCTGCAGACGTTCGCGCTGGTCTCGTCCACTTACATGCTAGTGACAATCGCTGTGGACCGACACATCGCGATCGCCACGCCGCTGGCGCCCAGCCCGGACCCATGGAAGTTGGCTGCTGTGACGTGGCTCGCTTCGTGCATGCCGTCGTTGCCGAACGTGTACGTGTTCCACAGCGTCGAAGTAGCACCGGGAAAGTGCTTCTGCGCATCCATCTTCTACGACCGCGGCACCCCTCTGTACCATCGCCAGATCTACATGGGGTTTGTGTTCTTCATGGTGTTTGTGGCGCCGCTGTTGCTACTGATGACATTCTACACGGGCATTCTGTGGACTATTTGGAAGCACAGTTCTAGAAGTGGCAAAATGGGACAGCAGACAAGCTCATCACTGCCACGTGCCAAGGTGAGCTCGCACACAGGCGTTCGCCAAGCGCATTTATGAAGCAAGTTCAGTCCTGGCCCTTTTCGTACTTGTTAAGAAACTGGCGTAGATCTTGAATCCACAATATTTGCCTTCCAGCTACAGAGGCAACTACAGTAGTGGCTACCCCTGAACCGCCCCCAGCCGTTCTGTAGCAATGAATCAACCTTTATTAATTATTTTTATTGGACATTCCCGTAGCTCGTTAAGCACTTCTTTCCCTGCTTTACAAAAGAGTTCACGATTCGTAGAGAGCAAGTTGGATAACAGGGTGAAAAATTTCGGTCAGCAAGTGCCTAAGTCGTCCTGTGACACGTTCGCACTGATCAACATTTGCATACGGGATCTGTATCGCGGAGAAATTTCAGGAGCTTAAAAACTTTCCTCCAACATAGATCTAGTTATTCTCGTGAGAACAAAATGTCTTGACAGCTTGCAAACTGTTGTGAGCTGCCGTCAATCCGAAAGCTATTGTGCTCCTTGTAGTGGAGGTGGTGCAGAACCGTATTTACAAAAAAACCCTTACGGTAGAAGTGTTCGTAAGTGAAACTCTCAGCCAAGGCTGATGCTGGAACTATCATTAGCAAAGACAGCTGGCCAATCGGAAGGAAAATTTACAAGAGGTATTTTTATTTGGGCCCTACTTTTTCAAGGGTACGTGCATGCACCGCACAGTTCATCTATTAATTGCCTCTCTCTATATATTTCTCTATCCCTCTCTCGCTATTCTCATTTTTCTTTCCTCTAGCGTGGAGTAGCCAACCGAATAGTTTTTTTCTGATTAACTTTGCTGCCTTCAGATTATCCGTTTCCTTTCTTAGCAAGTACCGTATAATGTAACGTGTGTGAGCTGCTGATGCCTTTACGCTTTTACATCCGACGGATTCCTAATTCTAGGTTCCGCAGTCATTTCATTACGCTGTCGACCTATACCCATCGCAAACAGGCTAATGTGTACCACCCAATTACATCATTTCGCCCACGTAAAAGGACAGACAGACTTCGCACACATAAATTTCCCTGCAGTCGCAGCTGCCCTTTTTTATAAGTTTATCGTTAACGCATCGGATATATATGCGTTATAGTTGACGATAGATACGCGTTATAGTTTACACATCCGGTAGCATTGCCACCCGACTTTCTTGTAGCTCACCTATAACTAGTTAATCTATTGCGCAATACATTGCACATAATAAACTCCCACTGAATGCCTCTATAACTATTGCATGACAAGCACGTGTTGGCGGGAACGTGAGGAAGCCGCGCTTAATGCTTCAGGCAAAACGCTATTCACATTAGACGGCATTCCAGCTTTCGAAACCTTTCGCGTGTAGGCTTATGAAAGGACGCGCGAAATTGTGAAATGAATATCAGAAGCTCTCTAGAGTTGACACATGGTTGGGAAATGAAAGAACGTCCACATTATGTGACAACAGAGCAAAACACAAGAAAAGAATGCTCACAGGAGTTTTTTCTATTGACGAAATATAGGAGGCTCCGCGCCAACATCTATCTTCCAACGACGAGAACGCAGCGAACAGTAAAGGAACGCCGGATTGGCTCTCGTATTTGTCAATGAAGTTCTACGTATCTGCTGTTTCCAGTTTCTTTTTCAACGTCCCAGATCACTTTGTTACTGCGTTGATGGCTAAGCGAGAGTGGAATTATTTCTACGTTAGAGCATGTTTTATGAATACGACTTCAGGTGTGACGCCTACGTGAAGTCGCGAAACCTTTTCAAAGAGAACGCCAGTGTTGAAATCAGCCTCCCAAACATAAAGCATGCCTCACGACAGCGTTACTGATTTACTGCGTAGTAAAGGCAGACCGTTTTCGGAAGATCCTCGGATCGTGGCCCTACGTGTCGCAGGCCAGCAAAGCGATGCGAGCATTCATGCTGTACTTAAAATCGACGGGTTAAGCGATCGCTTGGTATTTAATGGACAGGCGCACATGTATACTCTGATAGTACCTTCTTCCCCCTTTATTTCTCTCTTTCTTTCTTTCTTTCTTTCTTTCTTTCTTTTAATTCCTTCTTATCTTCCCCCCAGTGTAAGGTAGCAAACCGGACGAGCGTGTGGTTTACCTCCTTGCCTTTGCTTCCTTTCATCCTCCTTGTCATTTCCTGAATTTTTATTGCGATAGCAATTATATGGACAATCTCGGCTGATTTTTGCCGTCGCCATCGCCGCCGTCATGCATCGTATAAAAAAGCCGCAAAGAAAAATAATTCAGGAATACTTTCGGACGCGCGGAATCGAACGGCCGACCTCACGCTCCGAAACGCGCGGCGTTAGACGGCTAAACCACGGAGAGTAGCGTCTTTCAGCATGCTAACGGCGATCTATTACAGCGATAGCTGTTATGAGATCACAACAAGGGCCGTGTTTGGCGCCGTAGTTGTACGCCGCCGCCGCCGCCGGTGTCCGTAACCGCTATCGCTTGAAATAAGAAAAAAAACGAAATAGAAAAAATTTGGCAGATCCCACGTACCGTGGGAATCGATGTTATGCGAAGCATGCGCGGGATGGTGACTGTGGAGTAATTTTCCACATTGAGCGAAACGTTACGGAATGACGCTACAAGAATATGAAAGTGGTATACGCACACTCATATGTCGAAGAGTCGCATATCTATTATATACCCAGTTGTTTACAGTTGCGTAACGATGGCAACAGCAGCATGGCTATTACGAACACCAGACACGGTAAGCTGCTATGTAGTGCTTTCGTTCTTCAATACTGGATAGCGCGAATCGGAAGAGGACAAAGAAGGAACACCGATGCACAGGACAGGCGTTACTCGGAACTAAGCTTCACTCAGGAAAGTTTCCCTAAATATATACACAGCCGAGTGGCACGCGCAGGCGCACTGCACGTACGTTACAGTCAGTTGTAATGCTTGTACTTGTCCGTTATGACGGAGAACGCAAACACGTTTCACAAACTCGTGTGTATGTGTAGAAGGGGTTCTTGACAGTTCTTGAACAAGGTCATCATCACCGTGATCAGTGAACACCAGCAGCTGGACCGGACTTGTTAATCGGATCCGTTCGTGATCGCGGTTATGAGGAGGCTAGAGTAGTGAAGTACGAGGTATAGTGCAGCTTGTGGAAATCCTGGATGCCTCTTACGATGAAATCCTCTATGGTGTCTCCTGTCGTGGAAGTGGGAGCAGGTCTTTTAATGCCCTGTCCACATCCAAGCCGTCTTTCACCCAGTATAAGGGCCAAGCGCTGTTGGGTCTTAAGAAGTGGACCTTGAAGTCACCGGTAATGATCAGAGGCCTGGTTCTCTCGGCGGATTTATTGTAGGAAGCATTGACGCCGGCTTTTGCGCAATCCACGTGGTCCACGTTGCGGACCACGTGGACGAGTGGATGGTAATTGAGCGTCTTCCAGGAGTGTTCTGTCTTCAGTTTCCTCAGTTTCCTTGCGTCCACCGCGGTGGTGTAGCGGTTAAGGTGCTCGGCTGCTGACCCGAAGGTCGCGCGTTCGATCCCGGCCACGGCGGTCGCATTTCGATAGAGGCAAAATGCTAGACGCCCGTCTTCTGCGCGATCTCGGTACACGTTAAAGAATACCCGATGGTCAAAATTTCCGGAGCCCTTCGCTACGGCGTCTCTCGTATCATATCGTGGTTTTCAAACATAAAACCCCAACAGTTATTATTATCACTTTCCTTGCGTGTCAATATGTGTGTTCGCGGTTACTCCGTAGGTTGAGACTCTGTATAACCTGTGGCACATACCCGCATAACATTACCTCGGGTTTACTGGTATGTGCCACACGTGACTGAGAGAAAGGGTTTCATGACGTACGCGACAGGTATTTTGCGTCATTCATGTCATGACCAGCGAATCGTGTTCGTCATACACTGATCCTCTGCTATGCTAATTTTGGTATATTACAAGTTATGGAGAAGACCAGCAGAACGCCCAGACGTAGGCAGATAGATAGATAGATAGATAGATAGATAGATAGATAGATAGATAGATAGATAGATAGATAGATAGATAGATAGATAGATAGATAGATACGGAGATAGAAACGGCCAAAGTGCCTGAGGTTCGCTAGGAAACCCTATACAGGCTTCATGTCGGGAAGGAACCACATTAAGATATGTAATGTAGCCTGCTAGAAGAGCAAAATGAGAACCACGTGTCACTCAACGCGAATTTTGTAACCAGGCGTCACACAGTGCGAATTGCGCAACGAGTGGGTTGTTGAATGCTTCCGACCCATTACAAAGGGCTCTGCCATAATTCTTTATCGTCATTAGCCACAGCATCAACAAAGTGCACATAATGCCTTACAGGTGTTTAGCAGGTACCACGGTTCTGCGCAGAATGACGAAAAATTGTATAGTGGCTGCTTCGCTACTTCACAAAAATTATGATTTATAGCGTAGTTTGTTCCTCGCAAGTGCACTTCTACTGGTTGCCAAGGGAGTAGGCGTAGTGGATAGCTATCCACTACGCCACGAAACGCAGATCCTCCAAGTACCTAACGGCGAGCGTTATATACACACCCTTTACCGCTGGACGGACTCAGAGACGGCAGGCGATAATAAGCGCTTCTTCATTAGCAGCGAGATGGCGCTAGCAGCGCGACGGGCGCATTTAGAAGTCGTCGGCGAGCTCAATCGCTTCTTCTTATATTTGCGCAGCAAGAACATTGCCCTTCCGCTGTCCGCTCGCGCGGTTTTATCGCGGTGAGGGGAAGAGGAATGTTTCAAGCTTTCACCGTGATGTCCGCGCTCATGTTACCGAGCGTACGAAAGTCACTCGAGCTGAAGGGACGCCGCTAAACGAACAAACAGAAGATGAGCGCGAACTATCAAGTGTCATAGCTCGACATTTGAAGCACGCTAGTTACCTTCACTGCTTCGGCCGCCTTTGCAACAGGAGCGCTGTTCAAACTGAGAGTATCCATTGGCGAGCCTCACTTCGTATAGCATTAATTTCTTGCTATCGCATTCATTGCTTCGCCCTTGCGGCGAAACTGTGACTTTTTTATATACACCATTTAGTTCAGCGTGCTTTCTTACTCACCAGTGAGATGGCGCGATGTGCGCGCTTTAAAGGTCGTCGCCCCGCTCCTGCGAACGCCGAGGCTCTTCTACCTACATGGCGTGGTCGCCTTCGTGCGCTTATCTCAAGGAAAGAAGGGGGCGGGCGGGGGGGTTGGAGCAGGGGGTTGTATGTCTTGCGCTTTCCCCGCGATGTCCGCGCTGAAGTTTTTTCGCTGAAGCAGTTTTTTTCTACTCGCAGGCATGTCACATTCTCGCTTCCGAAGAGGACTCGCAGATTACCGCGATGTTTGCGCTCTGGACCATCAGTGTTTTGCCCTGGGGGCATTGGAAGCGTTAGCGTCCTTAGCTAGCTTCATTATTCAGTTACATTGTCGAAGGGATAACTGGACGTCTACGAACAAAAAAAGAAAGTGCTTTCGGCCCAAGGCGGCTCTCGCCAGCAGACGGTTCACCAGTAGGCGGCACGGAGGGCCATTAAGGCATGATCTAATCTTATCGTATTACTATGTGGACAATTGTACACGTACGCTCTTGCTGTACAGGAGCGGCGTAGGTTGGTTTCTTTCTAAGTACTGGAGTTCTGTGCTATGGTGTCAGTATATGACCACTGTTTTCAAAGACTGGAAGAGGGCGGACATCACAACGTTTACACTGCAGTGCCCTGATAAAGTTTGTCTTTTATTATTCACTTTATCGGTTACGCCTGTCTTGAGCCTACTCCAAGAACACCCTTAAAGCTCCGGCGATAACGACAAGTGATGATAATGAACGTGGAAAAAAAAAGGGGGTTTCGCATTAAGTTATTTTCAGGCTCATAATACAACGAAACTACAATTTCGGTGATTTGCTTGATATGGCAAAATAATTAACGAAAAGGCCACAGTGAAGCAAAAGCTTACAGGCAACCATCGCTCGCTTTTATTGCGATAGCAATTATATGTCATGTCCCGTATATGTATATGTATGTATATGTATATAAAAGCCACAAATAAATTAATTCAGAAGAAAAAAATCACAGCATATCCACGGAGTGAATGATGATGAGTGGGCGAAGCTGCGGAGGTTCATCGGTAAACCGTGAATCTTCCGTGAATTCTGCCCTGTACATCATCATCGACGTGAGATCGGGCGCGTTTATACTAAAGGTTCGATGAGCTATGACGACTTGCAGCTCACTTTAATTTTGCATGTACGCTGTGAATTTTCATTGTTTAGAAAACCATTGCTTTAGAAAACATCTGGCGTCTTTCGTTAAGCAGCTGGCGTCTTTTCGTTTTGCTTTAGAAACATCTGGCGTTCTTTCGTTTTGCTTTTACAAAGCATCTGGCGTCTTTCGTTGGTTTATTTCATCAATCACGGCGTTTTGAACAAAATTTTATTGTTTAATCACGCACAGGAGAAATCTCACCAGGCACTACCTTGGAGGTAAAGAATGGCTGCTAATGGGAATGAGAGACAGAAGAAGTCGGCTTTAGCTAACGCTGCGAATTTTTTATTGTTCAACAACTGCACAGGAAAAATCTCCCACCGCACCACCTTGGAGGTCAAAGCGTAAGACTGGTTACGCACTACGACTACGACTACGAGGGACGAACGGGTGCCGCCTTAAGGAGCTTCGCCCCTAAAAAATCCGAAGCGCTCGACCGGGGATTCAAGGGTGCGACCCTTCGTTCTCCAGCGCGCTGTCTTAGACAATTACGCCGTGCGTCATTCGTTCTCCGGGACACTAACGGCAGAATACAAACGCACGCGGCGTTGGGTGGAACGCACGGGACGCCACGCGTGGCGAAATTAAAATAATGCGAGACGTGCGCCAGGCTGCATCGTCGCCTGCGCTGCGTTTGCGTCGTATCGCTGGCGACCCACGCTAGTCTTCCATTTTGGGTTGTAGCGCCGCGCCACTCGTGGCCAGTCGGTTAGCGAAAAAGAAGAGGGTCTCATGGCTCGTGGTGGCGCGAGCTAGTGGAAACGCTTTGTCTCTCGTAGGCCTATGCCACAGGAGAGAACGAACGAGACGGCTGAACCAGAATCACAGTATATATGTTATATCGTGACCAGAATGCTGATGATAAAATTACAGTGGAAACGCACAAGACATCCACGAAGGAAAGGAAAGTATGATACAAGCGCTGACTAACAACTGCTTTATTCTTTCATACGCCAATGCATATAGTATAAGCCCAAGGCAACCTTACCGCACATGCGCACACAACAAAAGCTTTAAACCAAAACGTGCAACAAGGATAATAGTATATTAGAAACGCGAAGATATGAAATCATGTGCAGATGGGTGCAGGCACAAAGAAGTAAAGCTGAAGTAAGAAGGACAAAGAATTTTAGCCGAATATGCACACTCTAGACCCAAGTTAAGCTTTATTTTAGTGACCTCACTCGACGGCCGCAGGGAACGCGAGCCGTGGCTTCACGTGCCCCTGCCAAGCGCCGTTTTATTTTCTTCTCATGAGGCCGCGCGCTCTCCGGTTATGTTCGCCGCCCAAAGGAAAGCGCTGCAGGGTCTTGGAACAATGCGAGCGCAAGAGTCTGAGTGTGGATTGTGTTCAGTGCATGCGTCTTGGCGGCTCGCAAATTTCTTGGGACCCCAATTCTAAAACTCTCTGGTATTTCGCCGGAGTTGGGATGTGCGCCTCCGACTTGCACTTTGACATAAAGGGCGTGGTCGACCGTGCTCGCGTGATTATCTCTTGAGGGAGAGTTTTATACGTCTTGTTCTTTCACCGCAAAGTTTGCGTTAAATCTATAGACCGCACGAAGGTTACTTTGCTCGCTTCAGCGGCCGCGTTTGCGAAAGAAGCGAGCTGCTAGCTAGAAGATCCAAACAAGGGGCTAGATGAAGTAACAACTCTAACAGTTCGCGCTCGTCCTACGTATACCTGTGCGTTCTTTTCGTGCGTCCTTCGCTGTGTTTGAGCAGCGCGCTGCAAGTGTCGAGCTGTGACAGTTGTTAGTTCGCTCTCGCCTCGTGTGTTTTCTTTACCTGCGTCTTTTGTGCTTGAGCAGAGCGCAGCAAGTTTCTAGCTCCTTGCCGCTCTTCCTGTGACATTCCTATTTCTTGCTTTCGCATTCATTGCTTCGCCCTTGAGGCGCAACTGTGACTTCTTTCTATCATTGTTTTGCGAGTTTGAAGTAAGTAGGGTTAGTCACTTTTTTACTCAAGTGTACAGTCAACCATTTTTGTATCTTTGCTGACGTGCGTTTCGTGCTGGAATATTGCTAGCTTAACTTCTCTTTTTCGTAGTCCATCCAGTGTAAGAAGGTTCGGAGGGAATAGGTTAAGTCATGAATCGTAACCACCCGGGAGTTTTGCGCTCGACGTTACCGCGACAGCATTTTGTAAAGTACGAAAAAAAAACTGCTGCATTAGCTTAAGAAATCCAGGACACGTGCCTTTTTACATTTTGACTGTCACTGACGCACTTGTCACTTCGACTGCTTTGCGTAGCTGTAGTACAAGATAGAAAGCTTTCCGTATTTGCATGCCTTTTGACGTGCAACTTTTCCGAAACGGTCGGTCCGACTCAGTACGGTGACGAAGCAAGCGCAACATCGTCAACTGTCGAGAAACCGCGGAAGTACTAACCATCTAGAAGCAGCGCTATCCAGGAAGCGAGAACAAAAGCTGAGGTAGATTTGAGTGCAGGTTTGTAGCAGGCTTTAGTCCTCGCTCACAAGAAAATATGAGGCGAGAAGCTTACGAAAGAGAAATATTTCCCACCATTTCTTGTTTTTTTTTTCCGTGTGTGCGCGCGCCACAAGCATCTCTGCGGCAACGACGCTGCCCCAGGCACACCATACAGAGCTAGTCGTTCTTGCGACAACACCTGCGAAGAATAGGTCTAAGGTTATCATGGTTCACCATGTACCTTTTCGGTTTAATTCCATCTGTTATAGAGTTGCTGTATGCAGAACCAATCATCGTGTTTATTGCTGTTGTTATTCGCGTGTTTTCCCTTTATTTTGTGGGGGAGGAAGTTACAGTGGCGTCGTTGTTATTGTCCCTCTTGCCTTCAGAAGGTCTCTCGAAGAGTAAACGTTTTTTCTTAACGGTATCGATTACCGTATCAGTATAAATTACGTAGAGGTATAAATGACGACGACGAAGACGACGACGGCACAGGGTACACTAACACAACCACTCTGTAAGAACAGTTCGGCCCAAACGCTAGTTTACAGAAAGCCCAAATACAGAAAGCCCCTCGTTCGCGTTCTGTGTGCTATCCTCACTTCTCCCGACTCGTTTCTTCCTTTTCCCTCCTTTGCCTTTGCATGTACGAATGACGCTTCATGATATATGCATTTCTGCAGTATTCCTTCCGCAGGCGTCCTATACAACTGCGATTGATTGATTCTTTCTTTCTTTCTTTCTTTCTTTCTTTCTTTCTTTCTTTCTTTCTTTCTTTCTTTCTTTCTTTCTTTCTTTCTTTCTTTTCTTTCTTTCTTTTCTTTCTTTCTTATCTTCCTTTCTGCTTCTTATCTTTTCTTTCTTTCTTTTCTTTCTTTTTTCGTTCTTTGTCTTTTCCTTTCCCTTTCT
>NC_051178.1:228554334-228600342 GCF_013339695.2 Rhipicephalus sanguineus
TGGTGAACGTTAAAGACAACACATGTCGAAATTTCCGGAGCCCTCCACAACGCCGTCGCTCATCATCATGTCGCGGTTTTGGGACGTAAAACCCCAACAGTTATTATTAGACAGTTATAGCTTAGCAGGCTTAGTGGAAAAGCGGGATCAAAATGCACTTGCGCAGTACGCTAAACGACCCATATATAGGGTTTACTGTACGACAGCTATTTTTTTTAGATTTAGCGTTACTGTGTTTGCGTGGTTAACGTAGTATACGTAAGACATGATGGTGGTTTTGGACGCCCGCTTTGAACTGAATTAGCGTTGATATGGATGGATTCGGTTCTTTCGTAGCAAATGACTGCGTAAAATGGCTTCGCTTGCCTTCAGGAAGCTTTGACCACCGAGTATTTACGGATAACTTAGCGGAGTTTTTTAGATAGCTTTCCATTTCGAACGTTACTAGGCCTAACAAGAAGATCGGTGTAAACAAATCCGCAACACCTAAAGTTTCGCTTTTGATCCGTGGTTCATAGTTATTTTTTTCTATTTTTACTAAAATAGCTGTAATATTGCTGCATGGGGGATAGAGGATAGCATTATAAGTTTGATTCTTTACTTTTGCAACGCTACACGACGCCACCGTCACAGCTTGAGCAAGTAAACGCTATCCCGCTATACTAAAACGCGCTGTCCGCAACGAACGTTTGCGGCACGGTAACGCGATTCCCTTAAGCCTCGCTATCACGCTAACCCTAAACTAAAATTGTCTATTGTTACCTGCTGAAAGATATCTTCCTTTATTCGGCATCCCCAGTACGCCTGTAGGATTGCATTCATGTTTAAGTTCTATTACCGGCGAGAATTTTAACCAACCTGATGTAGTATGATTGTCAGCGCGATAGATGACGCAAAAGACCTTTTGTTTAAAAAAATACAGACACTAATAGACATTTATATTACGATAGTCAACGATCTTGAACATCACGAACTCACATGGCGCTGAGCATTTCGAGCTTGTCAAAGTGGCCAGTATGGAGCTTTGCAGGGTAGTTTCACTTTTAGTGAAGAGCATTTGCGGTTGGCTATGAAGCTAATCCTAGAAATCTTCCCAAGTTTCGCGGTTCGTAGAAAAAACAAACAAACAAATGAAACAGTCTCTTATAGACTTGAATTTCACGAATTGTCTAACCAGATGAAACAATCGGGGAAAAAACTAGCGAAAGCTTCTTGCGGGGTCCTCTTATAAGCCCTTTACGAAGATAAACTGCTTATAAGGTACGGGGACTAGCCACATATGCCCCGCTCTCAATAGCGGTCCGTGGGTGTTGATCTTAAGCCTCCCGTTATGCTAGGTTTTTTTTGTTTTTTTCGATTATCGGCCTCACGAGCGATATTTTCGCCTTTCGCCATTTCGCTGCTGATACAGTGAGGACTGGGATAATGGATCCCAGAGACGCATCATTGTTTGAAGTCTGAGAAAAGCAAAAGAAAAGGTGCTTTCTTTCAGCGCTCCTCTTCTTAGCGCTCGTCTCGTCTAGTGTTCCTTCTTGTGTCGTCGTTTTCGTGTGCTTCTCGTTCAACCACGAACTCTTACGAGCTCTCCTAAATTGCAGCTCTTGTATGCCTTATCATATGACTGGAAATTGAGAGCTTTCCGAGGCCCAAATCTGCGAAGGAAGTTATCGGAACACAACAGCGTTTGTGTACCCGTCAAGTAATTTTAGGTGGAGATAAGATGCTGTTGTGAAAGAGTTTAATCAGGGTCTTCGCCATTTTCCCGGCGTTGTTTGAGGGCAAGCTTTCCGTGCTCTGCTGAGGCAACTTTGTAATATATGGGAAGGTCCGCGGTTTTTTGAGGTCTTCACGTACAACTCGACGTCTGTACAGTAATGTGCTAGGATAATCTTGTAGTACAGGTACAGCACGTGCGATTCTCTTTTATTTTGTGCAGGTGCAGCGTCTATCTATCTATCTATCTATCTATCTATCTATCTATCTATCTATCTATCTATCTATCTATCTATCTATCTATCTATCTATCTATCTATCTATCTATCTATCTATCTATCTATCTATCTATCTATCTATCTATCTATCTATCTATCTATCTATCTACTATCTATCTATCTATCTATCTATCTATCTATTCTATCTATCTATCTATTCTATCTATCTATCTATCTATCTATCTATCCTATCTATCTAGCTATCTATCTATCTATCTGAGGAAGAACGAAAAATTCTGAAGGCAGCACTACATTTGCAACGCAGCTTGAGCTTGGAGCTGCGGCACTTTCTCGGCCCGTGGTAACACAAGAACGCTCTTGCGCAACACAAAAACGCTCTTAGTGTTTTTGAGGACCACTCGACTTAACGAAACATTATGAATGACTATATTTTCTATATATGTGTATTTGTGGGTGTACGTTACATGAGAGCATACGTGATCATTGTATATGTCATAGTCATCACCCGACACCTGGTGTAGCAAGCGAGGCGATAAACCAGGCTTACATCTCCGGGAAGTTCATTAAAGATTGTTATATCTCTCTCTCTATCTCCACGAGTGCACCCAGCCGCCTAGGTCTGGGTGCTCTCGTGGTCGCCTCCTTAACTTGGTAAAGACCAAAATTGGCATAGGAGGGCCTGAGGGTATGAAGAACAAGACTGTCTGGTCCTGTCGTATAAGTCATGAAACCCTTTTCTCCTGTCACGTGTGGCACATACCCATATCTCACGGCTCACAGTATGCGGGTATGCGCCACAGGTAATTCACACTTTATATCTACCCAGGAACGGCGAGAACAGCCATCGTTAATTTAAACGCGAGGGCGTTAAGAACATCTGGCATCGGCAGCGTTGACTCGAATAATGCAAATAATAAAAATATTGCAGTGGCTTAGCTCGGCTATGCCAGGATATACGTAGCGTTAACAAAGGTTGAGCTGAATATTGTTAGCTTTCCTGATTGTCCTAGGATTAGCTTGAGTATCATGCTTACTGCTGCTCCAGTGACACACACGCGGTATACGTATTATGTTGCACATGTATATTTATTTTGCCAGGCAACTACTTCGCGATCCGATGAGTTAAGCTTCTCCGCTCTTCTGCGCCGTTGAGGAGCATTTGCGCTCTCCTTCTCCATGGCTATACCACACTGGCAAACGCCAGTCAGAGGTGCTATCAAGCGTCTCCAGCGCAGTGTGAGACGGCGACTGCATAACGAAGGCGGATAGCTGCGCGCGCGCCAGCGCCAGTACGTCTGCCACGGCTATGGCGTCATTCCTCTGGAAAGCGCAGGCCGGCGGCGGTGAGTCGGGCGCGGCGGCGGCGGAGTGCGCGAGAGGTGCCAGCTGTGTGACATCACTGATCCTCGCGCATGCGCAGCACGGCTCTTGAGGAGGCGCGCGAAACTGGCTCGGCTAGGCCAGTGTAGCTAACGCTACAAAATCAGGATCCCAGCAGATATCGAACCCAGGCATTCTGCGTGGCAGTCACGTATTCTACCACGGAGTCGCATGAGGTCTTGAAACTGCTTTGGAAAAAGATCCTTTGCAGGCGTCCTGTCGGGTTAACGTCAATTGTCGTTCGAATGTTGGCTCTGCTTTTATAACAGTCTAATAAACATTACATATGTACTCCTACGACTCAGCAAGCTATATTCAAACGTTGCTCGACCCCGGAGGAATACGCTAACGAATGCTACGTATGATAGTCACATCATCGCACTGCAGCGTGCGCTTAATTTTGATAAAACTGACGTCTGTGCTCTAACGTCAGTGCTGAAGTTACATATGACTATAAGATATACCCTTTAAACGCCAGTGTAGTCTACGTTCCTCGTAAGCCCACGATGTGCACGCAACTACTCCATTTACAAAAACACGTCGACCACGTCGTAACGCTTGTCTCATAGCCAAAAAATGCAACATAGACAGATAGTCGCCGACTGCTCCGCATGAAACCGATTCCCACAATGCATGGGATTTGCTGAATTTTTTTATATATCAGAATCAAGGACCACGTCCTATCGAACAGATGTTAACGAATGTTGTTAACAAGAGTTAACCAGCGCTAAACAAAATTAACAAATATTGTCCTCGACCTCATTTGCTGCGTCATCATCGACGATGATAACCGCCATCCTGTTTCAGAAACAAGGAAGGTAGCAATGAGGAGAGGAGGGAACGATTCTAAATTCAAAGATAGAGTGAACTTGATAATCGTTGCGAAACAAACGCCAGGCCTGCGCTGAAACCGCAGCACAGTAACAGCGAAAGCTGGAAGAGCGGCGTTTCTAGAGCCCGTTGTATGCTCTCTTGGGGCTACTAATGCAGGTACACTAGCAAGGTACCCACTATGCCATAAATGACAATTTTTGCGAAGTTGGGAAGCACCGACTAAGCCAATATTTGTCATTCTGCGGAGAAGCAAGGCACCAGCTACACGACTGTAAGGCATTATGTGCACTTTGTTGAAGCGACGACTGATGACGACGAAGAATTATGGCTCAGCCATTTGTAATGGGTTGGAAGCTTTAAACGGCCCACCAGTTATGTAATTTGCATCGGGTGACGCCCGGTCGCTATTTCCCTCTCCCGTCATGCTATAACATACGATGACGTGGGAGAGAGTCGGGGGAGGGGGCGAAGAACTTTACTGAGACCTCGAGAAAATGGATCATGCGCTTATGGGCTTCCTTGGCAACCAATACAAGTGCACTTGCGAGGAACCCACTACGCTATAAATCACTGTAATTTTTGAGAAGTAGGGCAGCAGGCACTGTGCCATTTTTCGTCACTCTACGGAGAGGCGTGGTACCTGCTAAACGCATGTAAGGCATTATGCGCACTTTGTTGATGCTGTGCCTGATGACGACGAAGAATTATGGCAGAGCCCTTTGTAATGGGTTGGAAGCATTCAACAACCTACTCGTTGCGCAATTCGCATTGTGTGACGCCTGGTTACAGAATTCGCGTTGTGCGACGCTTGGTGCTTATTTTATTCTTCTACCACGCTATATTGCATATGTTAATGTGGTTCCTTCCCGACATGAAGCTTGTATAGGGTCTTTTTTTTTCAAAACAGTTTCAAGCACCGGCATGGCTCAGAGGTTGAATACTGGGCTCCCACGCAGAGGGCCGAGGTTCGAACCTCGTTCCATCCTGGAATTTTTTTCTTATTTCGAGCGATAGTGGTTACGGACACCGGCGACGGACAACTACGGCGCCAAAAACGGCCGCTGAAATGATCTCATAACAGCTTTCGCTGTAAAAGTCTGCTTTTGTTGCAACAATAGGTACTTGAGAAGAAAAGGAAGGAATCAAAAACCTGGCGTGGTATTTATTATCAGCCGGTGAAGACTATTAGGGCATAAAAATATCTGGAGGCTATAAACGTCATTAACTACGATCTGTAACGCTGCACATTATCATAGCTTGCAGTGCTAAATTGACCTCGGCAAACCGAGAATACGAGTGAATGACAGTACCCGGAAACACACAGCCGGTGAAATATAACATCAATGGTCATTTGGCTTTTTTTGCTGAATTTATGCGTAGACATTTCGAGAAAAAAAATTCGAAATGACAATGAAAAACCGTCGCGCGAAATCTGACGAGGAGAAACCGGACACAACCCGTGCACTCTTTGTGCCGTAGTTCTTTCTGTGCACATATAGGAAAAAAATTATGGCGTATTTATACGGGCATCGCGTCACACGTAATGGGGCTGCAAAAGTGCATTAAAGAAGGGAAGGGAATTTTAGTGATCGTGTTCTTTCTTAAGTAAAATTTTTTTCTCATAAAATTCAGCGTTCGCTCAACGCTTTCCTCTCCAATTTCTCGCCCTTTTGCTTCTGTTTTTAGTCTGCAGGAATGCGTTGAGTCCTAAGGGGTGCACAAAAATGGCGGCTCTCTCTCTGGACAGTGCCGTTTCTTCGGTCTGCTGCTCATTCTTGAGGTATCTCTAAAAGGATGTTTCGTCTTTTTCAATTCCTTAATACTATTTGTTGGCTGAGCTAAGCAGTACTGATAGTATTTCACCTAAATGTCTAGGCCAGCTTAGCCTAAACAAATCAGATGGCCACGAAAGCAGTGCGTACTTTCACGAGAAGGAAAATGACGGTTCTAGAAGCGGCAAAAGAAGCACCAATAGACTGGCTTGAACTGCATACATTGCGTTACACGCTGCAGTATGCCGCATTCTCACTTCCTTCGACGACACATCATGCAACAGCATGATGTATAGAAAATATTTATGAAAAATAAAGCGAGCAAAATTTCGCTGGCGCTCAACTCTCGGGCAAAATTTTAAAACCATAC
Organism: Rhipicephalus sanguineus; assembly: GCF_013339695.2. Classification (NCBI taxonomy): domain Eukaryota; kingdom Metazoa; phylum Arthropoda; class Arachnida; order Ixodida; family Ixodidae; genus Rhipicephalus; species Rhipicephalus sanguineus. The sequence continues at coordinate 228,560,643 of NC_051178.1, forward strand.
CAACCCTAACTAAACTCTTCAAAGAGGTTTATGGAAACAGATCGAGAAGAGAATACTCGTTACGTTTCTGAGGCATGCTTCCACCGTATTGCGATCTCCACAACACCGCTTACCACGAATACCAAACCCCGTTTCAGTATGCGTTTGAAAGAAAACGTGTGTTCGCCTTTTATACGTTATCGCAGCACGCAGACAGCTCGAGGGCACTGGAAGTACTTTCGCGAGAAACCTTCACTTGCATGGTTTCTTTCACCGGTTCACGAACGTCTCAAAACCAGCCACTTCTGGCTTCGATTTCATCTCCAGGTCATAGATGATTTTTTTTTTGTCGGCACACATCTCCTTCCGTACAACCTTGTACGCTGCTTTCATTCGCATCCTGTCCTTGCTACAATTTTTAAGAAGCAAATAATTTTGGCCTTAGTCGACTTACCCAATGTGACCTTCTGGTCCGACCCGAGGCGTGAACAGCCTCAACACTTTACGAACCAACGAACCTTATCACTGAGCCTGTCGATTGTTTAGTTTTCTTTTCCGAGGGCCAGCGTCTTCGAACTTACTCTACTGGGACACCGTCTCGCTTTTCGAAATGAGAAGCGCTGCGGAAAAAAAAAAGGGGCGAGGCAGTCGAAACCATGGCGCGGTCGTGTACAGTTAAGTTGCTTCATTTCTTTGATTTTCGTTGTCGTTTCTTCCTGGAGTCGAAAGAAGACAAGAACGCAATAACAAATAATGTCGAAGCCTTGGGGAAGACGAAAGTACTTCTTGGAATGGGCTTCTTGCGCCAGACAGCAATTTATAAGCAGACAAGGCCCATCTACTGGCCGCACTACTTTAATCCCACAAAGACAGCGAGAGAGAGACTGCCATTTTCACGTTGGGTACCAGTCGCTATTTCTTTTTCTTCGAAAAAGAAGACTGCGCAACTTAAGAAACGAGGTGACGCCATCAAGCAATATTACGAAGCTGGCCGCGGCCATTGGATATGCACTAAACAGCAACTGTCTGAGACATGATCAGGTAATAACCTCTCCCACTTTGGTAATTGACAGAAGTTTGTCATTGTCTCGAAACAAGAAATAAACTTACATTTGAACGGACATATGACTCAGATGCACTTAAGAAACAGACCTGTTTCATGGTTGGTTGTGCGGTTTAACGTCTCGAAGCAACTCAAGCTATGAGAAACGCCGTAGTGGTGGGCTCGGGACAATTGAGAACCCATGAGATTCTTTGGCGGGCACTGACAACGCACAGTGCACGGGTCCCTAGCATTTCGCCTTAATTGAACTGCGACTCCTCGGTCGGAGATCATATGATTCACATATGTGTTTAACAGTAACAGGTCGTAATGATGATTACTACCGAGTGTAAAGTGTTTAACTGCTCTGCAGAAACACTTTGAAAGTCGCAGCCAAATTACAAAGGACAATTTAAATATAATCAATAATATTTGAGAACAAGTCCGTGTCATACAGCGTAAAAATCTGTTCACTGCAAATAACTCATGTGAACGTCGTGGAGGGTTCGCAATTGCTGCGTACTGTCCATCACCCCATGTAACCTGAGTATATAAAAATCAACGTCATGGGGCAACGCTGACTTGTGTTTCTTTTTTTTCTCTCTCTCGCCAGGTTTTTCATAAAGGACGTTATCAGGGTACGTTGTTCATACTGTTTTCTGAGCATCGGCAACAGCGTCTCCATTGGTCGCTATATTGCGTTACACTGGCTTTCTTGCCACCGCGTCAAGCGATGAAAATTTCATGTTGGTTCCACGGCTAACGTGTGTCTGTTTTGAGCTTTTGTATTGGTGCATTTACTAGCCCTTTTTATATTTTTCGCAGATACATTAGCAAGCAAGCAAAATACTACCTATTGTTTTCAAGCTTTTCTGTCGTGTTGGTCGATGCGCGCATGTCTTCCTACCATCAACAGGCTGATGCGCATCGAAGCATCCCGAAGCGGCGCGACTGCAAGTACAAAGTGAAGTTGCGCGCATGTAGGCAAACACGTGGCTAGCATGCTGCCTACGCTGCCCGCCATTTACGCAGACGCTGCGCGCCAGTCTCTAATACTGATGCACAGCGCGTGTTCTGTTGTGCACTCGACCAAAACAGACATCCGCAAAAAAAGAAAAAGAAAACTCACAGGGTCCCTTATCCATTCGCCTAAGACAACTCGAAGGCGACAGGCATCGTCTTATTTGTCTTCTCAGTCGTTAGAAAGCTTCCTGCAACTAACGTGGTTCTGCACTGCCTCCAGGATCGGAGGCATCCCAAGCTTTCTGCACCTTACCTGGTTTTGCATTGCCTCTGTGATCGGGCTACCATTGACCAAGTCACGATATCACGCGATGACGTCATCGTGTGACGTCATGTTATGCGACGTCACAGTGACGTTTTGATGAAGTCGCAATTTTTGGCGGCCTGTGACCTCGTGATGACGTTGTATGGTACGTCATCACGCGATAATTTCTGGCATCACTCGTGCTGACGCTGATGCCGCGGGATGGCGGTCGATGCCGAAGGTCAATTTTCGTGTTTGATGAAGTGTCTAAGGCATTGTACGAAGGCATTAGGATGAAGTGCCTAATGCAGCTGGACTGTTCATGTACTAGAACATTTCACTGCTTGAAGCTGGAACGGTCTTACGGCAACGCTCGAAAACGCTCGAACGTTTAGTGCATCTGGCGCAGAATTCTTCTGCTACGTCAATATCTGGTCGCTTGTGGAACGCTCTCGTGAGCGCGTGTGTCCGTAGTTGTGATTGTTGTTTTCCCATTATTATTGATTTTATCTCTCTCTCTCTTTCAACTCCCTATTCCCCAACCGCGGTGCAGGCTAACATACCGGATACTACCTTCTGGTTAATTTCTCTGCCTTCCTCTTCTATTTTTCTCTCTATATGTATAAAAGTTTAGCGCTAACATTAAATGGCTTGGCTATAATTCTGACTCCCTTTCAGGTCTGCCCAACGGCGACCCCGATCGACAAGAAAACGGATCAGAACAAATAGGTGTTCTTTGCTCATAAGTACACACACAAAAAAAACATCCGGACGAGATGATATCGCAAAGGAGCGGCATCCATTCCCAGCGGATGAATTACAGTATTGCATATAAGCCGCGGAACGATACCGGGAAGCGACGTGCGCGAAATGGAACATTCCGCTTCATTCGTGTACGAACCTGGAGGCGCGAACTTGGCTTTCGTCGCGGCTTTCTCTGATTACTTCGCATGCCTCCGCGGTGCTAGCAGCTCGTTGAGAAAAAGCAGCAGTGCTAAGATATTGCAGTCCTCACGAGGCACGTGTCCGTCATCCGTAAACTCAGCAGCCAAGATAAACACGCTCGTTTGACTTTATGCCATCCGCTGCTTGCGGTTTATCAAGCCTTCATTCTGTTTATCGTGCCGCAAATTGTTATTGCGTTTTCGGTTACGATCACCGCAGTTTTCTTCTGATAACAAATCGATTTTTCGGTAACAAGATTAAGCCAGAGCAGCTCTTGATTCGTACTTGGCAACCTCCGAAATAGACGGATAAAAAAGTGCGCTTCCTACCTGCTTCCTCTCTACTTCAATGTCTGATTCCTTGCATAAAATTCTTTCCTGACTGAGCGCTGGTACGCTATGCCCTTAAAGCGGCAGTTTTATGAGACAATTTCGCAGTCGCCACTTGCCATATCTCTTACATAAAAATGCTGAAAACGTCAGACAAGTATGAAATAGGAAAGCATAAATGAGTAGAGGTGCAGACGTGTACGGACGCAATGACAATGGTCCAGCAGGTCAGCGAAAGAATAAGAAAGAAAAGATTTGACCACGCAATCTAACGTCGCTATGGTAACCGCCAGCGGAAGAAGTGAGTCAGGAAGGGCTGTTGCGGGAAGATATATATTAGTATTACCAGGATGTATTTTCTAAGTGTAGTAACCAATTATCCAAACTCATTGGCTTTATTTACTCCATACGACGCACGGTCGAAGGAAGATATATACAGAATACGAAGATAGAAAGGCGTACTGGTTAACTGGAAAATCATTTAGTTGACGATCATACGCACGATAAGGCGGTCGAAAGAAAACAAAAGTCAATCCGAGTGAAAGCAATTTCCTGTAAACGTGGTTTATTAAAAAAAAAAAACGCCTTCTTGATCGCGAAAAGCGTTGACATAGGCCAGTCTATTTTTTTTTTGGAACGCTACTAGAATACAGTCCTAATTACGTACATATAGCTACGATCACAAGCTGTGCAACATAAACCAGCGAAATTGACGGGCAGAAATTTTATTTCAGAGGAACAAAGAACAATTCACCGACGATTACGATAGTGCTAATGCGAATTCTGAGCGCAGCTTTATGTTGGGCAAGGTCAATTGTGTTTGAAGCTTTGGCTTTCCGCGAGGTATCGACTACGCCGTAAATAATTATTTTTCTGAAGTAGGACAGCATCCACTACGCCATTATTCTTCTTTCTGCGGACAAGTGAGGTACCCGCTACGCATGTGTAAGGTACTACGTGCACTTTGTTGGTGCTGCGTGTGGCTCATGACGATGAAGAATTATGGGTGAGCAACTTCGAGTGGGTGGGAAGCATTAAACTGCACACTAGTTGCGCAATTAGCATTGTGGGAGGAATGGCTGTCATTTCACTCTTCTGCCACGCTATATTACATAGGTTAATGCGATTCCTTGCGCGACATGACGCTTGTATAGGGTCTTATAAAAGCACCAGCATGAAATGTACTTCTTTATTACCCTTTTAGCACTTCTGCGTAACGCTTGTACGCTGGTAGAGGCCGCCTTGAGTATTTTGTTCGCTATGTATGCTAATTACGCACATTTGTAATAAATACCATCGAATAGAGAAAAAAACCAGCGTGGCTCTGAGGTAGAATACACTGCTTCCACGCAGATGGCCTGGGTTCAAATCACATTCGATCCTGGGTATTTTTTGCGCATTTTGTTTTTTCATGTCTATCGTTTACGCCAAAGACAGCAACTGCGGCGGCGACGGCGACGCCGCTCAAAGCAAGAACGGGCGCCTAAGAGCTGCCCTCTAAAACATGTTCTGCGAGAGAAGGTAGAGACAAGGAAGCAGGATGGACAAACTATAGCCCCGTGGCGAATTGAATATAAATGATAGCAGCTATACCAATAAAGCTTGTCCTTTGGACTCCCAACTACGGATGTCCTAACTAGGAAGGTGGACTTGTAGGTTACTTTTCTTCCTCGACTTACGCTGTGCACCTTTGTGTTGTTATCTACGTTGTTTACTTTCCTGAATAAGCCTATCCTCGTTATCATTACAGTGACCAAAGTAATAGTAATATCTGGGGTTTAACGTCCCAAAACAACGATAGGATTATGAGGGACGCCATAGTGGAGGGCTCCGGAATTATTGACCACCTGGGGTTCTTTAACGTGCACCTAAAGCTAAGTACACGCTCCTCAAACATTTTCGCCTCCATCGAAAATGCCGCCGCCGCGGCCGGGATAGTGACCAAAGCACGTGAATCGAACTCGCATGTGAGTCGAGATTGAAACCTCGCCGGCTCAACTAAGTTAGGCATTGCTTGTCTTGGCTTGTAAGATGCACTAGAGGGGATAATGAGAGCGCTACAACATGCCGTTCATAAAAATTCTGAGGGCCTTATTGAGGTACCTAATTTATTACCACTCGGGCTTCCTTTCCGCCTACCATTATCATACTGGACGAGGGCATTAGCACCCGACTTCATCTTGTAGGTTCTGACGCCATGTCCGAAAATATAAACCCGCGACCCCGTGCTCAATCGCCCTAACCAACGACCTATGACGGCTGCAGTACCATTCGGCGTATATTATCGCGTGCCTAGATCCTGAGCTTCTTGGCGCTGCTCTTAGAAAAAAAGCCCATGAAATGAAAGTATCCTGATTGTCTCACTTCCATCAACAAAAGCGGAAAAACTGCGTTGATGAATTTACCTGCTTGTTCTGAAGGGATTCGAGGTACCCCAGTCGTCACTTCTTCGCCGAACTGTGCATGCACTCTAATGACGTTGCACAGCGTTGTTTCGAAATAGGTGCTCCCTTAGCAATAGTAAGCCGCGTAGAAATGCGCCTGCCGCGGAGTCGGAGCCATAAAAACGTGTTTAAGGTACTACGAGTTGCTTCGTTCCAGCAATCTTGCGTCATCACCCTAAGGTGGCTGCATGGTTTTACCGCTTCTGCTTGTGTAATGCCATACGACGAAGCCGAATCGCCATACTCATGTCGTCAGCTGCTCCTTTTCTCACAGTGCTCCGATGTTATCTTTTCGTAACTGATCGCCTGAGGATTACGTGCAGCTACAGGGAGGGAAGCAGTGTAAGCCGCAGACTGATACACATTCGATTCTACGAGGGTTATAAAATGCGAAGCGTTTCTTAGCGAACCTTTGACACTTTGATCGTTTCTATCTATCTATCTATAATAAAATATCTGGGGTTTAACGTCCCAAAACCACGATATGATTATGAGAGACGCCGTAGTGGAGGGCTCCGGAAATTTCGACCACCTGGGGTTCTTTAACGTGCGCCTAAATCTAAGCACACGGGCCTCAAACATTATCTATCTATCTATCTATCTATCTATCTATCTATCTATCTATCTATCTATCTATCTATCTATCTATCTATCTATCTATCTATCTATCTATCCGCCTACGTCTGGGTGCTCTCATGATCGCCTCTTTCACTGGGTGTAGACCAAAACTGGCATGGGAGGGTAAGAGGATTTGACGAATAGGGCTGCCGGGTCATGACATGAATAGCTTGAAAATCCTGCCGCGTACGCCGTCAAACACTTTCCTCCAGACACGTGTGGCACATACCCATTTACCACGGGTTGCGGTGTACGGGTATGCGCCACAGGTGGTTGACAGTTTAAATCTACCCAGGAACGGCGAGAACAGACATTGGTAAATTAAATAAGAGAGCGTTAAGAGAAACCGACATCGGCAGCGTTGACCCGACGAATGGAAAGAATAAAAATTAGGATCCCAGCGGGAATCGAACCCAAGCATTCTGCGTGGCAGTCAGGTACTCTAACACAGAGCCACGCTAGGTCTATAAACTGGTTTGGACAAACAGCCTAGGCAGGCGTAATGTTGGTGCAACGTCAGTTATGGTTGTGCTGCTGGCTATGTAATTTTACAAGAAAGCAATAAACACTACTTGTGTACTCCTACGATACAGCCGTCATATAAGATTAATGTCTGTGGTTCCAGTGTTGCCTCCGCTTTTATAGCAGTCTAATAAAGATTACATTTGTATACCTATGACTCAGAAAGCTATATTGAAGCATTGCTCGAACCCGGAGGAATACATTAACGAAAGTTATGTATGATATTTACATGATTGCACCATAAAGTGCACTTAGTTTCGATAATACTGACGCATGTGCTCTAACGTGAGGGCTGACGTTACGTTGCACCATAAATTACCCTTTAGACGCCAGTGTTGTCGACGTGCCTGGTAAGCCCACGATTTGCACACGGCTACTACACTAACAAAAACACGTCGACCCACCTCGTAACGCTTGGCTCAAAGCCATAAAATACAGCGTAGAAGTACGCGCTGACTGCTTCGCATGAAACCAATTCCCACAACGCGTGGGACCTGCCGAATTTTTTCGATCAGGATGTCAATGCACCTAAACGCCAATATCTCGCATAGTCGATGCTCTACGATACGCATTTTTATCTTGTACCTTCACATACGAGTGGTCAGTGATTGCAATCCAGTAAGGACATTTTGTAGCGTTAGCTACACTTGCCTAGCCGGAGCCGATCTCGCGTGGATGGTCATGAGCCGTGCTACGCATGCGCGAGGATCAGTGATGTCACACAGCTGGGTCACCGAAGCTGGCATCTCACGCGCTCTCCGACACCGCCGCGCGCGGCTCGCCGCTGCTGGTCTGCGCGTTCGGGAGGAGTGGCGTCGTAGGCGCGGCAGACACGCTGGCGCCTGCGTGCGCGCGGACTCCGCCACCGCCGCGCGCGGCTCGCCGCATTCGAGAGGAGTGACGTCGTAGCCATAGGCACAGTGGCGGCGGCGCGCGTACAGCTATTCGCCTTCGCTGTGCAGTCGCCATCTGACACTGCGCCTCTGACTGGCGCCTCTGACTAGCGTTTGCAGGTGGGTAACGCCTTGGAGAAGGAGAGCGCAAATGCTGCTCGACGGCGCAGGAGAGCTGAGAAGCTTATCTCATCGGATCCCGAAGTAGTTGCCTGGCAATCAGTGGTTCCGCGTACGAAGAATGAACAGAAGAAGGCTAATAATCCTAGACAATCTTGAAAGCTAAGAATAATCAGCTGAACCTTTGCTAACGCTACGTATCTCCTGGCATAGCCGAGCTAAGCCACTGCAAATTTTTTATTGAAAGATATGACTCGCACGAGATATTTTTATGAAGAACTTCTGAAACATTTCGCGGAAAGTGGGGGGGGGGGGGGGTTGAGGTCCGTTTCTGATCAATAAATATTCAGCTCGCGTATGAATGCTAGTGAGTTGAAGTATCTGTGAGCAAAAGTGAGTCGCCGTAAGGCTGATAGTAAAGCTGAAGTTGAGTAGTTATCACCATAAGTCGGCAAATATATTTGGAGCTCACTCAGCCTCACTCATGCAATATATTTTGTGCTTAGGGCTCACTCAGACTCAGACGGGCCAAAATTTTCCTCAACCGGACTCACGCGGACAAAGACTCACTAAAGTTTGCCTCAACCGTACTAACTCGGACTAAAGCTCAGCAAAATATTTCTCACCCAGACTCACTCAGGCTCAGACTCACGGCCCGAGTGAGTCGGTCTGAGTGAGTCGACTCATGAGCGGCTTTGCCGACCTATGGTCTTAACTGAAGTATAGTAATTGCGACGTAAATGGGAATATGTTAAAGTGGATGAAAAATCAACTTTGCGCAGTCAGAGACCGAACCTACGTCCTTCTGATAACGCGTCCGATGCCATACAACTTGAGCTACTGCGGCGGTCGCTTTCCTGTCCACTTTATTGGGTATTCATGTTTGTGTAATCCTGACAGTGTTAGCCAGCGTCGCTGGCAGCCGTATATATATATATATATATATATATATATATATATATATATATATATATATATATATATATATATATATCGCTAGAGGCCCGTGTGCTTATATTTAGGTGCACGTTAAAGATCACCAGATGGTCGAAATTATCGGAGCCCTCCGCTATGGCGTCTGTCATAATCATATAGCTCTTTTGGGACGTAAACACCCAGGATGTATTATTATTATTATTATTATTATTATTATTATTATTATTATTATTATTATTATTATTATTATTATTATTATTATTATTATTATTGCCGCGCTTTATGCGCTACAGACTATAGAGGCCCATTTTGGAATAGAGTCATGCGCAGCTCTTGTCTCCGACCATAATTTACGCTCAAGCTGGCGCAGCAGACGCAAGTGCGGCGTAGGGAGAACTTAGTTCCTCACATTTTGGCGATGCCTCAAAAGAAAAAAAAAGGGAAGGAAGAAAAGCACCACAGTGACAGATGCGACGCATCGGGCTGGTTTGTCATTGCTCTAAGCATGCGCCGACTGGCATGTGATCTATGTACCTACACAACAAGAACGAAAAACGTTTTTAGCAGGAACTTTTCAGTTTCAATCAATGGGTGCTCTGGTTTATGCACATTTAGTGCTACCAAGAAAGGCGAAAACACGTCGGCGTCGCGATGGCGTAAAACAGCTATTTGTAGCGCTTATCGCACTCGGCTGTCACGCAATGCCGCAACAACATTCAAACGCATCTCTCTCTCTATCTCTCTTTGTCTTTCTCTCTCTCTCACATTTGTTCTTAAGGCTTTTACATCAAACTCTGACGGGTTTATTAATTTTTTACTGCACTGTCACCACGGCTTCTGTTATCTTCTCGTGTAAACTCGGGGGCGCTAAGTTTCGCAACATGCTATTGGGAATTTTTGTCATAAGCATGAAGGCACAGAAGCTAATCATACCCTAACCTTGTTTTTTACTTACCACTGTTCCTACGCGCGTTTTATTTTTTCCTTCTTCCCACATTGCTTTGCGAAAATGTTGCTACCACAGCTCACCGCAGCCTTTAGCTGACAAAATATGTGTTAGGCGGCCATCATTGTCTTTGGACGCGCGAAAACGGTTGCCCAAAGGCGATATCCTTGCTTTACGTAGGTCTCCTAGCTCTCTCTCTCTTGTAACGCTTCTGTTTTACTTACCGCATAGATAAAAAAGAAGTCGACCAACCCTCCCGCCTTTTTGTTTTCGTTGTGCAGTGTAGAGGCTTGGTCCCTGTTGATCTGAAGAAAACAAAGGAGGCGGGAGAGATGGTCAAGACTTTGTATAGAAACCACAGTGCGTAAATTGCTACATTTTCTGATACCCAATACCAAACTGGCTCCTCTACTTCGTGTGATGTGGTACAGTAGGAACGCACGAAGAAGCAAGGGGGCCGTTTTGGCATAAACATCGTCTCTTCAGCAAAAAAGTATGTTGGCCGGCACCGTCTGCTTCGCACTAGCAGAAATGTGGAAGGCTACCTCAGCGATATGAATGCGATGTAACATCTCTGCGACAAGTTATCAGGGTGTGGGAAGGATGTGGTGTTCGAAATCGCTTCGTCATGCTCAAAGAAGTATGTTGGCCAGACCAGAAGACCCCAATGATAACTGTGCAACGAATCGCGGGATCACATCTTCCATGATTCTTTCGTTGCATTGCAAATAATGCATGTGTAAGCCACGGCTGTCTGACACAAGGGTATTTTCGAGGCACGCGGGTAATCGTCTAATGGTTCTTTATTCAAAAGTATGGAGACACGTGTGTCGTGCCTTTCTTTATTTCTATGCTACGCTTTGACATCTTCCCTCCTCCTCACCCTTACTTCCATTTCCCACCCCATTGATATACTTACCATATAAGGCTGTGTTATGCTCTGCTGGCGTGCCTGGATAGCCGAGGGCTTACGATGCCGGCCTTCGGATCGCGGGTACGCGTGTTCGATTCCCGCCTCGTCAAGAAATTTTTTCGCCAAGAATTTCTCTCCTTCTTTCTATCTCTTCCTTTCTCTGTCTCTTTGTATTCGCTCTCTCATCCATCAGAGTTATTGCATCCCACGGCGGACAAATCGGCGCAGAAGTTCTGGGAACGAAGCAGAAGATGAAGAAGAGGACGAAGATCGCGCGTGCCGGTTCATTTTCTGTCGACGTGAAACAGCATAACGAAAATCTCAACACCTCCACTGTATAAGAAAAAAGTCACAGTTTCGCCGCAACGACGAAGCAATGAATGCGATAGCAACAAATTAGAATGTAACGCGAAGAACGGAAAGCAGCTCGAAATTGCCAGCGCGTCGCTCGAGCCCAAAGGACGCACGAAAAGAGCTCACACAGGACGAGCGCGAACTGTCCCAGTTGTTACTTATTTCTGTTTGAACAGCGCGCTCCTTTCGCAGACGCGGCCGCCGCAGCGACAGAAGTGACTTTCGTACCCTCGCTCCACCCACCGGCCGCCCCCTTCTTTCCTCGAGATAAGCGCACGAAGGCGACCACGCCCTGTAGGGCGAAGAGCAACGGCGTTCGCAGGAGCGGGATTGTTCGCACGATCTTTAAAGCGCACCACGCAAGAAATGTGCGAGCTGGCCGACGACTTTGAAACGCGCCCGTTGCGCTCCTCGCGCCATCTCGCTGGTAATGAAGAAACGCTTATAAGCACCAGCCGCTTGTGAGTCCGGTCAGCGGTAAAGGGTGTGTATATAACGCTCGCCGTTAGCTACCTGAAGGATCTGTGTTCGGTGGCGCAGTGGTTAGCGCCACGCGCTGCTGTGCGAGAGGTCCCTGGTTGGATTCCGCCCCTCAGAAGCATTCTTCTGGATTATTTTTCTTTCGGACTTTTATATATATACATATATATACTTACACATATACGGTGAATGACGGCGACGGGGACGGACAAAAACCAGCCGAGACTGTCCATATAATTGCAACCACAAAAAATAAATCAATGAAAAGAACACCTTCGACAGCTGAACGCCCATAGCAGAACACAGTCGAGCCGCTGGAACTTGCGAAAGCATTACGGCGTTAAAGCGGCTGCTCGGGATGCCCACCAATACATGTGACGATGGCTGGCCATTAGACAGCATGCTGTTTTGGCTTTCGCCGACAGCTATAGACTGTGCCTATCCAAGCGACCTTTTACAATGAAGCATTCATGATTGCGCTGGCGTAATCAAACCTCGGCAGCTTCTTCAACTGAGGGACTAAATAATTACTATCTCAAACATATATTGCTCCACGCGCGAGCGGACAGAATATAACTAACAAGAATTTTGGGAAAATATAAGAAAAACAATAATGTGAAGGAAGAAATTGTAGCGGCGCCAAAAGCATCTTTGAAGCATCGACTCATGTAATGTGCCGGGTGCGATATTCGAACAAAAAGACATCACACTTCCCGCAAAGATCTCACACTTGTTCCTAAATTTTCTCAATGAAGCCATCACCGGTTATATAGAAGAGCATGCAGACGTGCCAAGGAATAAGCGATGCTGTCAGGAGAGGAACGGCAAACCTCGAAAAAGTTCATTCAGTGATTCCTTTTCGCATCGCGGGCTGTTTTTAAAGACGATGCTTGTGTGGCGCGTCTAATTAAAGGATTAACACGATGCCCAAGTGCGAACCACCAGATTCAGCCTTCTTTTTTGCAGAGCGTATTATGTCAATGAGTACAAAAGTATCATTTCTTCGTAAAAAGGTAAGCCAAAAATTAAATCGGTTTGATCGGGACATGGTTGATTACGTCCTGCAATGTTTGCCAAGTCTGATTCTCTCCTTCACCCTCACGAACTTCGTGCCGTACAGTAAAGAAGAATACACCTCATGATATTCTAGTTTGCATCTAAACAAACAAACAAACAAACAAACAAACAAACAAACAAGAAAGGTTTGTCGCTGGATTTCTTTAAAAAATATTACCTGAAATATAAAAAACCTTGAATGAATAGCATTACCATAAACTTTTTGGCTGCCAAGATTGCAACCACATTTTCTCTCTCATTTTCATTTCTTCTCCTCCATTCACTGCGACACAATCACAGTTTGGCAAATTCGATGGATTGACATATCAGTCAGTCCGCCATTCAGCCAGTCAGCCAATCTTTATTCTATCGGTCCGTATCTCTAAAAGCGGTGGTACGCATCGGCTATACGACATATACTGTTTCAAAAGCCACGCCAGCAACTCCGCGCTTTGTTTCTATCGTTATAGGGCACTCTTTGTGCCATTATTGGTAAACTTACTGACAGAGTAAAACAAAGCAAAATATTGTTTATGCTACTACTATTACAGATAAAATACCATTCGAAAGCAGAGCCGGAGTTCCCGTCAGATTTGCGAAGGAGATGTGGACATGACTAAGCACAATTTTCTAGGCCTCTTTTTTCGCCGACCAAGCTGCCTTTTTGCCTTAAACAAGGAGAGCAGAAATAAAAAAAAAAAAGCTGCAACAACTCCAACAGAACGCACCCTTGCTGACCTCATAGAAAAGAGCTCATGCTCTAAACCAACAATGCGATAAACTAGACGCGTTTGTGAGCTATCTGTGGTTGGTAGCTTTCTCCTCCCGCCCCGTTTCCGACACTTTATTTTGTCATAGTCAAGAGTAAGGCAGTGAAAGAAATAGACACCCGTCTGGGGGCAAGATATGGAGTTCTGGAAGCACCGTTCGATTGACTTTGTGCGGTGGCGAAACGACAGCATTGATCGGATAGGGAGGGATCCCCAAGGAGAATCGGTCTCATGTCATCCTTCTCACGCGTCTCAGCGAAAAAACAGCAGTAATAAAGAGACACACCTCTCAACAGTGCATTGCGCAAGCGCATCATCCTGAGTCAGTGGGGATCAAATAGGTCGATCTGCAGTATTCGGGTTTTCTCAGTTTCTCGCTTTTTGCTGTAATGAAATGTTATGCTGTTGGCTTCGCCTTTCGCTGACCTGAAAAAAATCTTTTGAGCTCAGGCACTTGAATCTTTCAACAAACTACGCGAAGGCGCGTGAGATGAAATACAGAGATAAGCTTTCTTCAAGAAGAACGCTGAAAGGACTTTAGTAAAGGGAACTCGTAGATGTCGCCTTGGTAACTAAGGAAATACCAGTGGACGGTTCCATGTACCAACATATACAGATATTTACGTAGTTATAACAAAGCGGTCTGCAAAGGTAGTCTGTGTTTTGTGTGATGCGAAGGTTCAAGAAAAAGTTCACAGGATTTCTTGGGCATTCGCCTAAGATGACTCGAAGGCAAAAGCCGTCTTTTAACAACAGAGCTGTTAAGCCGGCCGTAACTTGTCCAGCGCGAACAAAAAACTTCTCGCTGCGATGACGTCACGCCGCATCGCCTAGCAAGTTGTTGCACAGCTGTGGGCCTGCTTCGCTAGCCCATAGACACCTCCGCCACCAACCCACATGCATGGACACTGCGCGCCACCGCTCGGTCGAGCCAGGCGTGACGTCACGGACAACTGAGCTTGCGCTTCTTTGTTCTATATAAAGCCGGCGTGTGGCGCCAGACGCAGAGTTGGGGATATCGAAGAAGGTTCGCACTGCCGATGAGGAAGCCACTTACCAGGAATCGCGGCGCGCTGCCAAGCGAGACTGCTGAACTGCACTCGTTTAAAATAGTCCACGACATAGTACGACCGAAACGGCGAGATGCGACTGTGCTAGCCTTGGGACCGTGGGTATCAGGGTTCAAAGAATCCCGCTTCATCAAGAAATTTTATTTTGTTTTATTCATTTGTTCTCTTCCTCCTCTCTCCTTCTCTTCTCCTCGCCTTCTCCTTTCCTTCCTCCGACGCGTTGCTAGGTGACGCATGGTGACGTCATTGCCCGGCGAGCTTCTGCGAACTCTGGACGGGGGTTTGCCAAGCTTAAACAGCTACGTGGTTAAAACAAAACTTAGTGCTTAATCGAAGCAAGAAAACAAACGTCCAATTTGTGAAACTTTCTACGATGAGGTGAAACACTGGGCTCACTCTTTTAGAAGCGAGAATCCATAGTAACAATGGGAAACAGAGGGCACCTCCTAAACTGCGGCAACTTAACGTGCAATCTGAAACCAAACCTCTTCGCCACTACTGTCTCACAGGGTTTATATTGTTTCCCTTAAAGGAAGGTTTTCTGCCGGCGTTCTTTCTCTTATAGCGTTCATCTGTGGCGATATTGCTACAATAAACAACGGTGCGACTCTGGAACAAATACGTATACTGAAAGAACGGAAAATACGGCGCGCACGCTCTCTCCTGACTATAAATGTTTAAAGCTGCGCGCAGTAATAGCAGATTACAGAAACGTGATCGCAGTATAAATGTACGCGCTAAACCAAGCAGGAAGACCGAAGGAAATTGCAAGAAAGAAATATCCAACAAACATTGAAAATTACAGAAGTCACTTGAGGGTTAACCATCGCAAAAAATGAACACAAAGAGGATAACAGGAACACAAAGGGGCAAGGCTGTTTTCCTTTAGTGTTGGTCTTTTGTGCCAGTTGACCATGCAGCACGTCGCACCATCTTGACCAAATGAACGTACAAGTCACGCGTAGAAAGACGCCAATTGGAAGATAGAAACATTATATTATGTATCATTGTTTATTGGTCGCGCACGAATGGGAAGATATGCTGCATTAAACACGGTAATTGTAATATACAGCTGAGAAACGTTAACTACTGAGTGCCGATAATTGCACACCTTGGGCGGACTTGTAGGCTCGTTTGCCAGAATTCTGACAATCCGTTGTGTTTTCACGTACTAGCTGCATGAATGAATGAAAACTAAGATATTCAGCTCCCCGTTTGCACAGTGCCACGTAAAAGTTACTATTATTATGCCAGATCATATAAGTTATACAAAACGATGTGTTTTTTAGATTCTAAACAGCTTTCCAAGTATTGACTCCTTAAGCTATCCACCTTTCATGTGAAGAGAACTGACACCGTAAAATTGTAGCTGTGCGCGAACAAGTTACGCCGCTCTTACAATCGCTATTTTTGGGTATGTTCGCGCCACTTCATATCTTCCTGCTCAATGCATACCGATGATATCCCATGAAGTTGAAAACTTTCGCAGAGAATTTATAGCGGTATTACTGCAGGAATATTTGGACACGTTCTTGTGAACATCAGATGTTATCTAAGTTCAGTCTTCAACAACCAAAAAAGCGCAGCGAAAGTAGTTTCTTCGAAGTTCACTTTTATAAATTTTCACACCGGTTTCTAACACGAGAGTCCTGAGGTCTGAACGCACCTGAGAGACGGGCAGTAATAAATTTCGGAGGATCAGCCGGTGTCGCGAACCATCTTCCGAGAGCCAATCAAGTTAGTGGCTGCTGAAACTTGTGCCATACGTTTTTATTACTTCAGGTTCTTGTATTCGGCACATTTGCCCAGAGTTGACACTTCAAGTTAATGTGATCGGTATAAAACGACGGTGCTTGCAACGGATAAAAAATGTGAGTTATATGGAAGAAAGTGGCGGTCTCTATATATACACCGAAAGTAGTGCCCTGAACTTTCAGAAAGTGGTCGCCATTTACGCCGCGTATACGTATAGGTGTGTTTTTGTTGCTCTACCACGAATTTTCGGGCAACCTAAACTGTTCCAGCTCTTGACAGGCCAGAAATCACTTTACTGAAAGGAACCCTGAACTCAACTCTGAAATGTGTAAAATAAGTAGGTGTTTGTATTTGTCAAATTCTGTCTTTCCCTCTCTCTCTCTCTCTCTCTGTATATATATATATATATATATATATATATATATATATATATATATATATATATATATATATATATATATATATATATATATACGTAGATTATGAAGAATCCGTCTTCGGTTGCCGTAAAATAATTAGGAAAAAGGTATACGCTTCTAAAAAACTGTTTATTTGTCGACGTTTCGATCGGAGACCGATCTTCATCAGGATGAAATTTACCAGGCTTCGATGCGCTTTTATATCATCGTTCTCCGAGCCGAGACTATATATATATACATATATATATATATATATTGTAACGAAGACGAAGTACTCCGGCGCAGAAGCCGCAGCATCGAGGGTGCAGCAGAGCCTCGCGCTAGCGGACTGTGCTCGGTGCATTACGCGACCAACGATAAGCTCGACGCCCAATAAATCTCCTTTATATTTGGTGGAGGTGCTGGGAAACGTTTCCTCTACCATCCTGGATCTTCGTTCTCGGAGGCTACCTTCTGCTATGCCGGACGCCAACCAGCAGACGCTTCCATCACCACCTGCCACCTGCCCTGGCAGTGTTCCGCAGCGTGAGCCTCCAATCTTCAGCGGAACAGACGACAACGACGTTGAAGATTGGCTCTCGACTTACGAAAGGGTGAGCGCTCTGAACAAATGGACCGAGGCGGACAAGTTAACGCGCGTATCGTTCTACCTCGCGGGTGTTGCCAGTCTTTGGTTCAGGAACCACGAGGGAGATCTCCAAACGTGGCCGCAGTTCAAAACCTCCATCACGGCAGTATTCGACCGACCCGCCGTCCGAAAACTGCGAGCCGAGCAGCGTTTGCGCGCACGCGCACAAGACGCGGGTGAAACGTTCACCATTTATATAGAAGACGTTGTCGACCTTTGCAGACGCGTGGACGCTGCCATGACGGAAAGTGAGAAAATGAAACACATCATGAAAGGAATTGATGATGACTCTTTCCAAATGCTCCTGGCGAAGAACCCGTCCACAGTTAATGACCTTATTAGCTTGTGCCAGAGCTATGATGAATTGCGGAAGCAGAGAGATCTGACGAGACGACCTCCCGCACACGACCTGGCATCACTGTCCAGCCTGACCAACGGCCACGACCAAGCGTCGCTGATAGCCGAAATTAAAGCCTTTGTCCGCGAAGAAGTCGCCCGGCAGCTCTCCCTGGTGCCCTTCACACAGGAGGCTACCACAAATCTGTCATCGTCCCTCCGCAGCGTCATTCAAGGAGAGGTCGCTGAAGCGCTGCCAGCTGCCCGCGAGCAAAGTCTTGTGGCTGCTCCACTTACATACGCTGCGGTCGCTGCCATGCCCTCTCGCAAAGCATCCGTACCTCCTTTCCAGCATCCTGCGAGCTATCCTCCACCTCCGGTCCGCTGGGCCAGCAATACCACAGCCAACCGTGGCGCACGCTCGACAATCGCCCGATATGCTTCGCATGTCGATACCCCGGACACGTCGCCATGTATTGCCGCCGCCGGGTGCAAGGCAACGATGACAACCCTCGAGAGCCGTACTGCCCGCCAGACTCAAACGCACATTACGCTCCCGCTGCTCCAGAGCCAGCTCGCTACCAGTCTGATCGCCGCCCTAGGTTGGAACATCTTCGCTCGCCATCTCCGCGCCGCCGCTCGCTTTCCCCTATGCGTCGAAGGTCCGCACCTAACGAAGAGGGAAACTAGACGACGCAGTTCCTGAGGCAAGAACTGCGCAAGTTTCGGTTTGCCCAAGTCCTCATTCGTCACCTGCTAATGTTATTGATGTGTTCGTCGAAGATGTCGCTACAGTCGCTCTTATAGATACCGGTGCTGCTGTTTCTGTTATCGATGCTGGATTTTGCCGCTCACTTCGTAAAGTAACGACGCCTCTCTCAGGATTGTCGCTTCGTACAGCCAGTGCTCAGCCCATTCAACCGGCCGCAGTCTGTACAGCGCGTGTGACCATTCAGGACGTTCTGTACACGATAGAGCTCATCGTACTTTCATCGTGCTCCCATGCGATTATCTTAGAATGGGACTTTCTGTCGCGTCACAACGCCGTGATCGATTGCGCTCGTGCTGAAGTCGAATTCTGCTCACTCGATGACCCACCCTCCGTCGACCACCAATCTTCCGCTAAACTTGTCGTCAACGACGACACCTCCATCCCTCCGTACTCTTCGGCAGCCGTACCAGTCTCGTGCAGCGCCATATCCGACGGGCCAGTCTTCTTCACGCCCTCTCAGATCTTCGTTACCCGAAGAGCCCTTCCGTTGCCCTTTGCTGCTCTTGACCTTGTCGCAGGTTTCGCCACAATGCCCATTTACAACCATCATTCATCGCCGCTATCATTGCTTTGTCACGAGTGCCTTGGCCACGTCGAGACGGTCAACACCGCGCGAATCATCTCCGTCCCTGATGAGGTGCCTTCGACGGCCGTCTGTGAACTGGGTGTCCTCTCCACGCTGACCTACAGTGTGGCCACGCAGGAGTTTTCAAAACGTACGAAAGACTTCGACACCGTTACTACTGGCGTGGCATGTATACTTTCGTCCGCAACTTCGTCCGCTCTTGCCGTGAATGTCAGCGCCGAAAATCTCCACCGCACATCTCCGCCGGTGAACTAGTATACCTTTGCCGTGCCCTTCCCGACCCTTCGATAGGGTCGGTATAGATCTCTATGGGCCGCTTCCATTGACTCCTACCGGCAACAAGTGGATAATCGTTGCAGTCGACCACTTAACACGCTATACCGAGACTGCTGCTCTTCAAACTGCCACAGCACAAGAGGTCGCCTCTTTCATACTGCACCGTTTTGTGCTGCGTCATGGAGGTCTTCAAGAACTTCTCAGCGACCGTGGCCGCGTCTTCTTATCAGAGGTCGTTGAAAAATTGCTCGCTGAATGTGCTATTGTACACCGCACATGTACTGCTTACCATCCGCAGACCAATGACACTACAGAGCGCTTTAATCGCACTCTTGGTGACATGCTCGCTATGTACGTCACACCTGATCACTCAAATTGGGACCTAGTTCTTCCGTTCGTAACCTACGCCTACAATACCTCGACGCAAGCTACCACTGGTTTCTCCCCTTTTTACCTCGTTTATGGCCGTCACCCTTCCCACACCATTGACACCATTCTGCCCTATCGACCGGACGCGTCCGAGTGCCCGCCGATCTTGGAATCCGCCAGGCACGCAGAAGAATGTCGCCAGCTGGCCCGCCACTTTACCTCCGATGACCAGAACCGCCAAAAAGCCATCCACGATGCCCAGAACTCGACTCCCGTCTTTCTCCCGGGTGCCCTTGTGTGGCTGTCAGTGCCGCATCGCACACCAGGGCTCTCTTCTAAATTTCTTCCCAAGTACGATGGGCCATACCGCGTTCTCGAACAGACTTCTCCAGTCAACTACCTTATTGAACCTCTCACGCCGCCGTCTGACCTGCGGCGTCGTAACCGCGAGGTTGTACGCGTCCAGAGACTCAAACCCTAATATGATTCTACGGTCCCTGCAGACGACTAAGTCGCCAGGATGGCTCCTTTTTTTTCCCCGGGGCCATTGTAACGAAGACGAAGTACTCCGGCGCAGTAGCAGCAGCATCGAGGGTGCAGCAGAGCCTCGCGCTAGCGGACTGTGCTCGGTGCATTACGCGACCAACGATAAGCTCGACGCCCAATAAATCTCCTTTATAATATATATATCATTAATACTTCTTCTTGGGCGAGTTGGTTCATATTGTAGATTAAGGGGGTAACAGCGCGAACACACACCCACAAGAGAGACGACACGGACACAAAAGCGCTGACTGACAACAGGTTTTAATGGCAGAATGATACACCTTATATACGCCAAAGTGAAGCATGAAAAAGAAAAGAAATAGAGGGATGGATAACAAAGATTAACAACCCGCAGCGCCAACAACGCAAAACAGCCAACCAAAGAAAACCGCAGGAAAACGTGACCTAAGACCCGACAGCCGCATCTAGAAGATAAAGCTCACAGTCAAGGAGGGCAAGAGATGGGGCGCTAACACACTTGTTATCAAGTTTCTTAATATGATAGGCTTCTAAACTGACACGTGCAGTCTTGTCATCGCTCCTACCAAGAATCATGGTCCCTTCAAACCGGGCCACACATCCTGTGCATTTAATGACATGCGCAACTAAATGTGCGTACTTATCTAGCTTTTTTAATTTTTGTGCGTGTTCCCCCAAACGGTCGTTGACACAGCGCCCAGTTTCGCCAACGTAGAACATCCCACATGACATGGGAAGGCAATAGACCACTCCAGTTGAGTGAGTTTTATCTTCTAGATGCGGCTGTCGGGTCTTAGGTCCCGTTTTCCTGCGGTTTTCTTTGGTTGGCTGTTATGCGTTGTTGGCGCTGCGGGTTGTTAATCTTTGTTATCCATCCCTCTATTTCTTTTCATTTTCATGCTTCACTTTGGCGTATATTTGGTGTATCTATCTGCCATTAAAACCAGTTGTCAGTCAGCGCTTTTGTGTCCGTGTCGTCTCTCTTGTGGGTGTGTGTTCGCGCTGTTACCCCCTTAATATATATATATATATATATATATATATATATATATATATATATATATATATATATATATATATATATATATATATGTGTGTGTGTGTGTGTGTGTGTGTGTGTGTGTGTGTGTGTGTGTGTGTGTGTGCGTCAGACATATAGAAGGGAGTCTGGCAATAAACGCCCTGTAATTTTTGAAGTAACCTCAACTAGGGCGGCCGGATTGTACCCGCATCACTGAAGGAGTGAGAGTCCTTCGTTGATAAAAATTGGCCGCGTATCTGCGTGCTTCGCTGCAAATGTCGTGTAAAGACGATAGAAGAGGCGCTGTGTGAGGTATGGACGCCATCTGGCAATACGTCGGGAAACATGAGTGCTGTGTTGCGTCCTGGTAGTCCCGGCGCAGCAGCAGGCGAAGACCGGCGGTGACCAACGCGACCGGCGGGGACGCCAGCCAGCCCGAAAACGCGGTTTGGCGCGAAGCGCTGAAGCAGAGAAACGTCCGCACTCAACGAGTACTCTCCACACACTCTTTTATTTACACGTCGCCTGGGTAAAACAGGAACGCCAGAGCGGCGCCCACAACGCTGCTTTTTCATTTTTTAAATATTTTTTTTCACCTTCTTGGCCTTCTCAAAACTAAAGTTTTTCAACACCAACCCATGGCATTCGTACAGTGCAATACAGAACCGAAACCGAAACACAACCATGAGCTCGTGCGAAGGGCACGGAGGAAGGCAAATTTCAGCGCAGTCGCATTTTCAGCTTTGTTGAAACAGCGCTCACTAGACGACGACGAAGTAAAAGAAGGCACAGGCAGCGCCTGTCCTGTGCCTTCTTTTACTTCGTCGTCGTCTAGTGAGCGCTGTTTCAACGAAGATGAACGCATACCAACTCGCTCAAGCTTCCATTCTTATACATTTTCAGCGCAGCTTAAGAAACTTTGGTCCTTAAAATTACGTATGTATGCATTTTCTATTAAAGGAACACGCCACCTAATACTTACTTAGTGATGTTGCACCTCAGATATGCATGATATTTACTTTTTGATCGACAACGTTCACAAGTATGAACAGCCGTACCAGTTCAAGACGGCTGGCCCTTGGGCAAGTGGTTCAACTTTGGCCGAGTGGCTGAATCGAGGGACGTGCCGACAAACAGAAAGACAGACAGACAGAAAGACAGACCAAAATTTCTGCGTTTAAGTTCCCCAAGAAAGACTATCGTCTTTAATATTACGGCTATAACCTGACACTTCTCGCATTATATACCATTTCACTTCACTCGACATCGTATAGGCGCAGCTACATACACATAGCTTGTCTTGGTTATAAGATATTAAGTCGAAGCAACTTCGCATTCAATTCTTATTGGTTCTAGTTGTAGTTGTATAGGCTTTAGGGGCAGTATTGAGCTTCAGCGCCAAAGAGCAGAAGTCCTTATTGCTCGCATACGTTCTTTCACTGCACATTAGATCATATTTAAAAACAAATGCCGTAATGCAAAATCATATTGTCTCGAGCTCAGGACTTCAGTTGCAACCGAAACGGGAGTGACACCTTGCTGGCCTCATCGAGCGCTGCGCGGAACCTTAAAACACTCCTGCGAGTTCTGCATATCTAACACATTCCGTGTTAGAGCGTGCCTGCTGTCGCTCTCAAAAACATATAATTCTAAACACAACGCTGATGAGTCGGCATTAGCATATATTTCGAGGGCACACGAAACAGTCGCGAAAACACTTCCACGAGAGTCCTCTATAGGATTCTGGTTCGATTGATCCGACTCCATCGTACGTGCTTCGACTGCCGTTGTCGCTTCTGGTGCTCACTTATTCTTCTCTCGACCACTCCGGACCATTACAATTGTAGTACGCCGTCCTCGTATGGCTTCAGCTGATTGCGCCGTCCTCGCATCTGTGCCGAGAATTGAACTCACACAACCTATAATGTCATCACAATGCAGCTACTTCGCAAAGTAGGCGTGGAGTGAGTTCGTTTATTAAATCCTTGAGGATTTCTTCTCTCATTGGGGGAGTCCTTCTGAAGGTGCGCTGCTCCCTTAGAGGCCAGCTTATTTTATACGTATGTCTTTTCATATCAGCCCTTATTTTTCACGTGCGACACGTTTTTGATGCGCAACAACATACTCGCGGACAACATTTCTTGGCAATGAAGGGAAAGCTACGGGGGCCAGAGCTTCCGGACATGTACTCCTACTCCGAGTAGTCCGGTTTGGCGCTCGTTTCGTACGACCGTGGAAAGTGGTGGTTCCGCGGCATCGGTGTCGCAGAGCATTTGATTTGTCTGCTTAGACGCCCATTTGAAGGCAAAATTCGTCGCAAAGTTTCTTGGGCGGGTAGACGGAAGAACCAGAAGGAGACGGACGCTCACTTGAAGACGCAGACGCCATTTAGCGTTTGAGGTACCCGTGAAGGGCGCGACTTTCTCACGCGTGCAAAAACACAAGACGACACGAAACGACACGAAATAAATATAATTATCTCATTGGTGTGCTGCACTCTGTCTCAAAGAGCTTCCTGCAGAAAATAAGCAGTTATGTTTCATTTCTTACCAAGAAAATATGGACGCAAATGTGGGACTACATCCGTTAGCGGTAGCGTTCACACAATTGGGCTCTGTGGCCTCCGCTTCATTGCCAAAAAACGTTGTACGCGAGTATAAGTGTGTGCGTCCGTGCGCGCGCGAGCTCGTATTGTCAAAGATCGCGCACTCTATATCTCTTTTGTTCAAGCATCGCGGATTGTGTAAAGGCCACCTTATTACAGTACCTTTATTTTTATCCGTCTAGCCAAACAGTTTGTTTCAGAACAACTTCGTGTTTTTTTGAGCTAGAGCACTGCCGAGATTACTTGGCTTATAGTTGTGTTGGTGACGTTTGAGTCTTTCTTAGCCAATGCCAGCGCTTCTCTGGGTTGCGCAACTTACTTCTCATGCGAACTTGGTTTCCATCGTTCTTCCAGACAACCACAGTTTTCACTACCGCGAACAGTTTCCAGAACACAAAAGATGCATAAACGTAGGCAGTACGAGCTCGGTAATGCAATACCTTTTTTTCGTTTAGTCTGTAAATAAGTTGACTACTCTGCTTACGAGACCTATTTCGAGGGAAAAAGAGCACATTCGCTGAAGACGAGGCCGGCTGTGTTTTATGCTTTTTTTTTGTCACCTGGCTGCTTCGATATGCGACACCAACTCGGCCTCTGCAGTGGCGATGAAATCATGACTGTACCTCCTTTCCTTAACAATTTTCTTCCCGTCATCTTCGAGGTCCCGATGCATGGTGTGTATCGTCTTTCAATTTATGATGTCGTCGATGTCATTTTCGTTGTCATCATCGCTGTTGTAATTTATTTCTACTGCACACGTGGTAGCTACTCATTCTAGGAGGTCGGCCCAGGAAATGCGGTGTTTGCACAGAACGAGTACTTACTGTTTCTTAATGTGTCATTTGCTTTCTTATTTATGAACTTACTGAATGAAGCAACGATCCGAGAAATTGCGAAATTGCGGCGTAATTTCAAAGATGAGTTGTCCGACGATTCATCTTGGCCTGTATACATTTTTGTTCTTTCTACACGTATTTACTAAGCTAGATAATTTCTCTAAAAAAATGAGAACGAAACTGCAGCCCCTGAACACCGCAAGAATTACAATAATTTTTTCAAATAATTATTTCGTCAAAATGGTTTCGAATTCCAGGAAGGACAAGTGTCACTTTGACTGTGGCAGCGCAGTACTCATGGGTGGAACGACGCGAAAGCGTCCCTTCGACTCTCTTTGTATCAGCCACTCCAGAATCAGGCATGATATCTGTCAGCACTGGCCTATTCATGCGATGGGGCTCCATTGAAATGGAGCACCCGCTTGTTTGCACTTATTAGGCTATCTTGACACGCACAGGCGCGATAAAAGTAATCGCAACACTTTGAGACACACCGAAGTAGAAATCTTTCAAACATATTTTTTTTTAATTCAACATAATAATAAGTATTGGGGTTTTACGTCCAAAACCACGATATAACTATGGCAGACTCCATAGTACTGGTCCCGTCTTTTCGGGTGTAATAAAAAGACCCCCACCACCACAGCAGTAGTGGGCTCCAGAAATTTCGACCACTTGGGATTCTTTAATGGTGCACCTAAATATAAGTACAACGGTGGTGTTTGAATTTCGCCCCCATCGAAGTGCGGCCGCCGTGGCCGAGAGTCGAACCCGCGCCCTCGACCTTAGCGGCACGACACCCCGCGTTCACCAAAAAAAAGAAAGTCTACGAGCTTCGTCAATACAAGTAGTACGTGGGGAAGGGATAATTTTTTTTTTCGCAGGTTAGAGATGAGGGCTTTAATAAGATATTTGTTCATTTCTTTAACATAAAACATTTCTATAACAGAAAATAGATATCTGGCGTGAAATAACTGTTAAATTAACACATGCGTCAGGAACTTAGATCAACGTTCGAGCACCGTTGTATACCAATAGTAAATGTCCGGGTGCCAGTTTTATAGGGCGTGCTGGCAGCAATACAACTGACACGAAAACGCCGGCTACAGTGGGAAGCGGATGAGTTAACTGAATATACGGGCAATACATTTCTACAGCTTCTTCAACGGGGCCTGCATAATTGTAAGGCAAAAAATCGTCACGGTATTCACAATATTTTTACGGCGCATTTATTTACGAATAAAAAACTTGAAATTCTTGAATGCGAAACATTTCATTTGCATGACTCAGCAGGAGTACGAACTGAATCTTTCGTAATTCACCAGGCTAGTGATCTATTGTTTTATAGCGGGACTAGAGAATAGTACGCTGTCGGTGCAAATTAACAAAAAAAAAAGACTACTGCACGTGTTTGAGGTACAGACGTACATAGGACGGGGTTATGAAGAACTGCAGAGTGAATGCAGCTATTTTTCATACCGACGGCCTGAAAATTATCTTCGCGCTTTCCTTCGCAAAAACAGAACCACGCCTCATTCATCGACTCCTCTCTTTATTCTCGCAGTCTTGCTAAATTTCCAAAGCCATCGAGCGAACAGATCGAGGTATGGAAATCGCTCTTTCGCGCCATACATTATTGCGAATTCCGGACGACGTTGAATACGAAATTTGTTAAGAATACAATAATGGAAACGAAGTGCCCACGTGCACGTACGGCTCTACCTGTGCTGCTACCATTGCCGTGAATTTATGGAGGCACCTCTGTTTACCTTAAAATATTCTTCGTTTTCTGGAATCTTGACCCAGAGACGAAATGACCGTGCTTCCCTTAGAACTTCGAAATCCGATAATATTTTATGGTGTGGTGTTTTCGCTTGCTCCCGGCTTTCGCTGGCGCAGCCGGAAATATTTTATAAAATGCCATATTGTGCAAAGAAGAATTTTTATATACGCTGGCAAATAGGCCCCTTTTTCATTTCGCTTAGACTAGGGCATGTTGACAGCAGACAGTACAAAGTGCATTAGAACGTACGTCTTGTCTATACCGGTTCACATTCGCTACTATATTGCGCCCCGTCATTATTTCAATTCATTTTGCCAGAGTGATGACGTCAGCGTAAAATCTCATGGTGCATATATTTCTCGGGAATCAAGCCCACAGTTTGTCGTGTAAAGTTGCCCTCGTCTGGCATTGTTTCTTTTGTTGCAATCGCTTTCTTTTTTTCCTAGTATCACGGAAGAAAGATGCGAACAGATAAATAAAGTACGTATGTTGTTCTGATTGTAGCATGACATACTGAAGACGGTGGTCGGGCTACAAAAATTTTAGAACGTGATATATACACATTGTCAGGCCATCGCATGGCTCCTTCCCCTGGGACATGATTGCATGATATGGCAGACACATTCGTGAACTTCGTATTCATAGATGTCCTTAGGAGGAAAGTCAGTGCATTGACGTACTAGTGAGAAGCACCTATTTTTAACCTTTCTTCTGATTTCATTAACCAAATGATACCTCTCATTATTCTAATAAATGCACAGTTCAGCTCAAGTGTCGACGTTTCGATGAAATGTTTCGCCCCATCGCAACGCACACAAAGCTTGCTTATATATTTTTTAATTATTTTTTTTTCATTTTGTACAACACTGCAGACAGTAGTCCAAAGCAAGAGAGGGGGTACATAATGGGACACAAAAAAGGGAAAAAATAAAAAATTACTGCGTAGCACGGGTGATGTGGATGGTAATGAATTCCACTCTGTGATTTTTCGCGGGAAGAATGAATATTTATACAAGTTAGTTCTTGCGAATACAGGCTTGATGTAATGACTATGCTTGTGACGTGAGGCTCGACCGATGTGCTTCTTCAAGTAACCGTCAGTTTTTATTCCAAGCTTACCAAAATAAACAGAAGCTAAAAACTTCAAACGTGCCTGCTTTCTCCTTTCAGATAGTGGCTGTAATTCGGCCAACTGTAACATAGCCGAAGGTGAATCAAGACATCTGAAACGTTTGTAAACGTAGCAGACAGCTAACCTTTGAATTTTTTCGAGTTTTTTCTATGTTTACCTGGATGTAACGATCCCAAACAGCATTGCCGTATTCGAAAGAGGGTCTAATCATTGTTTTGTATGTCATCAATCTGAGGGAAGGAGGGGATTCGCCCAACTTATGGTTCAGAAGGCCTAATTTTTTTCGGGCTGCGGAGCTTATGGTATTTATATGGGTCGACCAGTTAAGAGTGGAAGTTAATGTTATTCCTAAATATTTGCATGCCTGAACTTCTTCAAGGGGGTTATTTTCTATATAATGCGTAAAAGGAAGTTTGTTGCATTTGTTAGTGATTCTCATGTGCACAGTTTTCTGCAGGTTAATTACCATTTCCCATTTATTGCACCATTCTGCCAATTAGTGCTATTCAGGGTGATTTGGTCAGATACATAATTCGCAGGCGTAAATATGACGCAGCCATCTGCGAATAATTTCAACCAAACAGACGAGTACACTACATCTTGAATGTCATTAATATAAATGTTAAAGAGGAGTGATCCCAGGACGGACCCCTGCGGAACCCCTGAGTACACATCTAAGAACCGTGAACTGGATCCGTTAATGTTTACGCATTGTTTTCGATTTGATAGGTATGTTTTATCCCAGTGAATAATGTGCAAGGGTAAACCAATTGCTCTCATTTTTAATATTAACTTTGAATGCACTACCCTGTCAAATGCCTTGGAAAAGTCTAATAGTACTAAATCAATCTGACCACCTTTGTCAAGAACTTTGGTAAATTCATAAACTGTTGTGACTAATTGAGTTACAGTGGAGTATCCATGTCGGAAGCCATGCTGTGCATCAGTTATTAAGTGCTTTTGCGCTAAATATCATTTATGTATTTCGCTAATATATGCTCAAGCATTTTACAGGAACAAGAAGTTAGGGATATAGGACGGTAGTCATCTATCTGTAATGGGGAACCCTTTCCAAAAACAGGGATGACTTTTGCGATATATATAGGGACTCAGCCGTTTTTCAGGTCAATCTAAACGCATAAGACTGTCTTCGCATGAGAAATGAACGTCTCTACGTCTCCATAATGGTGATTGGCAGGGTTTGTTGGTACGAAGACGTACTAGTGTAAACAACGCGAAAATTGAACAGAAATGAAGTTTGCACGCGACACAGCGCATGAGTCGGGTGCCCCATTAACCTCTGTCCCACTTTCGCAGTCTTTTCAAGTAGCCCTTCCGTTCGTCACTCCTAACGCAGTAAGTACGGGATAAACGAGGATGACTAATCCAGCGCCGTAAGAAACAGCGTCTGTGACAGAAAGCAAAGAGAATACAGACAGTATCAAAGAGAAGAAAATGTTCATTCATGGCATAGGCACAAACAATCAGCTTGTGGCTGATCTTATTTTTTTTCCCCTGAGTCACCACCCCCTGCAGCTATGTTCCATTCCGATATGAAAAGAAAGACAAGAAATGCTCGCGTCGATAATACCGCGACACGCTAAAATGGCACTAGCTCTAGAGTAAGACGAATTGAACATGAAAACGAAGGACAAAAATATCAATGTTGCTTCTTGACAGTCGCCAGACATGTTGTCACAGTTCACAGCTTGACGTTAAGTGACCGTTTCCATGGGCTTGCGGAAAGCAAGTCCACCCAGCCGTAAAGAAGTCTTCTCGAAAAGACACGGTGGGCAGCAGTTCTCCCGGCCTCTAACAAAGATAAATGACTTTGCCCACACGAATGCAAGTCGACCAGTTTTCTTTATTTCGTCTTTGAAGCTTTTCAGGCCTGTCACTCAGACTGGCGCAGGAGGAATGAACATGCGGTTACGTGAAGTCCTCTTCTCTTCCTGTTTTGGGGGACTCCGGAGATACTGCTGCGCTCGAAGCACCGCTACTTCTTGTTTTAACCCTTTCAAAGCCAATACACCTGTTTAAACTGTAGTCACTTCCACTTGGGGGTAAAAACAGTACCGACTGTGTAGCAGCGGCTTTTACATGGCACAAACTCTGTACTCATGGGTATCCCCGTGTTCTGCAAGATGTTACATGTCAAAGGCAACGACACAGAGATAGATCAATTATTTGAATGATTATGTTCATAGAGATGCTAACCTGGTTTGTCACCTGGCTGCTCCAGGTGCCGGGTGATCACTGTGGTATACATGACAACGAACATACACGTCAGGAAGTAGGAAAGCATATGGATGCACGTATGTATATACTTATTTCCTCGCGGATGCGACGACGTGCACAGAAAGAAAAATTGAGGATCGGAGAAAGGGACGGAGGAAAGATAAGAAGAAAGAAAGCTTGTAAAATGTGTCTTTTTTTCATATACATTTGCTATATGAAATATTATAAGATTATACAGTGAGCTACAGACATATAAATAATACTGGCCACAAGATTTCGCCAATATATCGCGTCGAGTGGGGCCAACATTGTAGAAGACCGTACACTCGCAAAAAAGTTGCGCACCATTACACCATTATTCATCATTCTGCGAATTAACGAAGTGCCCACTACGTGTCCGTAAGGCATTACGTGCAATTAGTCATCTGCAGACTTTGTTGACGCTGTCTCTGATGACGATTATTAGTTATTATAGAGCTCTTTGTATTGGGGGGTGGGGGGGGGGGGGGAGGAGTTGAAATTACAGCTCTCGTTGGTTGCATTGAGAGTGTGACACTGGGGTTCTTTTACGCTTCTGCCACGCAATTTTACAGATGTTAACGCGACTCCTTGCCTTACACGGCAGCTGCATAGGGTTTCTTTTTTTTTTGGAACAGTTTCGAACGCTCGCTGTGGTTTCGTAATATGACGCCTGCGTGCCGCATAGGTCTGGTCGGGCCTCGCCACGGTGGTCTATGGTGATGTGTAGCTCGACTGCGGCCCGAAGGTCGCGGATCGAATCCCGCCGCGCGGCGTGCTTTTCGATGGAGGCGAAAATGTCCGAGGCCCGCGTAGTTAGATTTAGGTGCACGTTAAAGAACCCAGGTGGTCGAAATTTCCGGAGCCCTCCAATACGGCGTCTCTCATAATCATATCGTGGTTTTGGGACGTTAAACCCCAGATATGATTATATAAGATCTGGCTTCGATCCGGTTCGGACCCATGATTTTATTATTTGTATCTTTGGCACACAACCAACGACACCGACGCAGACACCAGAATTCTGCGAAATGGGCTCATAATGCTATCGCGTTAAAAAGACATTTAGAAGAATACTCATATCAACAATCGATATCCAGGGGATCCAATGTAATGCCAAACTTTCTTTTTTCATACGTGACTGAGTTTCTTGGAGCCAGCTATACACTGATAGGCAAAACAGCTATTCAAAGTGCGTGCGGCAAGCTCACGTGACCCAACACTAACATTACGCGCATATAGCGCTCCAAGGTTTCTCAGAGTAGAGCAGTGCAAACAACACAGAACCTCGGCAAAGGCACACGAACGCGCACACACAGGCCGTTCTTGGGTCTTGTTTGCACCCCTGACTTGTTTGCGCCACTAGCGAAACCATGCCAACAATCCCTCTATGCGACCCTTGCTGCTTACACGGACGAAGCCCGAGCCTTCTTGCATTTCTGTTCAGCCTTCTCTTTGTTTGTTAAGAGCTTTGTGTCGATGGTGTTCCGAGGTCATGGCACGAAGAAATGGGTTGTTGCCCTTTTTTCTTTGCTGCCAAAGAGCAGTAAAACAGAGCCGCGCTCGCTGTAAACCCTGTCCTTCGCAGACGCGCTCCACCACAAAGAAGCGTTCTGTGATCGCGTGTGTGCATAACGTTGCCGTCTTTCCGATCGTGCGCACGTGATGTGTTCCAATCTTCATGAAGGCAGATATATAAAAGAAGGAAGCGAAAACGAAAACGCATAATTGACTGAAGCTTATATAAGTTAATAACACCTCAAAGGAAAGAAAATGGGGACAGCTTGCACTGCAAACGGGTTTGAGCCTTTTAGGGAGTTTCGGGCTCGACGCATAACGTGCATCCAAAAGGTACTACGCAAAACCCCCTTCAAAACGAGGTTCAAAAGGAGGTTTTATTTACATCCTTTAAGGGGGTGATTAGACGGAAGTAAGGAGGTAAATTTGTGTTTTTATTGAACTCATTTTGAGGGCTTGAACGGAGCGCATTTGAAGTTTTTCTGGTTCTTTTGAGAGCTTTTAAAGCCTCCTTTTGGAGGTAAAGTTGTTGTTTTTATGTAAGCCATTTTGGGGGCTTGAACAGAGCGCATTGAGAGTTTTTCTGCTTCTTTTGAGAGCTGTTAAAGCCTCCTTTTATACGAGGCCCTAGAGCGGTCGCGAAATGAAAAAAAAAAAAAGTATATTTTAGGCAGTACATTACGTTCAGCGGCCAATTTCAGCTACTATTCATCACTAGGACATAATAGAAAACGGACACCAAGTATTTATGCACAATCATGACATTTGCATACAAGTACGCACGGCACAGGAATCGAACTCGCGACCACACGCACTCAAAGCAAGCACTATAACCATTACACCACAGCACCACCACTGCAAGCTGTTATTTTCGTGGGCTTATATATGTACCAATGTATGTACAAGCGGCTGGTAACCCGTCGGCACAACTTCGAACTTCTCTTCTTGTACCATCGGCGTGTGTTTGCTCTTGCGGAATGGTCAATACATAATTTGTGGGGCGTCATGCAGGCCGAGCCGATCGACGTAAACACCCTCGGCTCCGAATTCTCCGGTTCACCGTGTCGTGCCGCTAGAAAATTATAAACGTGTGCCCTCTTCGCTCGCGCTAAATTCGTGAATACCAGCGTGACAAAGGTATCTTCAGATGAGCGAACGTATGTGCATTCCATGAGCGTATGCTGTGGAGCAATTTTCGTTATTTCTGCAGCCGCGAACTGCGGGCGTCCAGATGCGGCAGCGTCTTATGAGCGGTTCGAAGACCGCCTGCGTTCTCATATGAAAGCTACACACGCAGATGCCCGACTTAGAAGAACACTGTAACGCGCCTACATTAAGTGCATTTAATGCGCCCGTGCTGCCGCGAGCTGCACGCAGGGGCAGCAGCGCGCTCTGAGCAGCTGAACAAAAATCTGTTTCCGCAATTGGCGCTTATTCGCAATGCACCCTTTAGCGCGGACCGCCTGCGTTCGCATATGAAAATTACACACGCAGAAAATTCCAGAGTTACAAGGACATTGTAACGCGCCTACATAAAGTGCGTTGAATGCACGCGTACAGCCGCGAGCAGCGCCTTCTGAGCAGCTGAACGCTTATCTATTTCCGCAATTAGCGCTTATTCGCAATGCACGCTTTAGCACGGCATTCAGTGATTCTCTATAACACATATTCAGTATTTGTTTGCTTTCATACTCGGATACTACCTACATTTCTTACTAATTAGCTTTTATTGGTAAGCATCACGCCACCGCGTTAAAGCGAATGCCTAACGCGTGCCCCAAGGTCAAGGTCAACCTCCCCAGTTTACGAGTGACAGGTCTCCCACAAAACAAAAAGTTATGTACTTGCACTTCTCTCTTGTGAACGTCCATGTGTACTTGGCCCTCCCCTCAGACAGATGATGCAGTACCCATTAAAAAAAGCATTACCTCTTCCTCAATGGAACAGCTGTTCTTGAGAAAATATGGTTCTGTTGAATGACTTCACCACAGCAGCAGAGAGGTTGGCTTGTTTGCAATTCAGAATTTCACAATCGTAACACAGAAACACGAGGACTGTAGCAACTATGCAGAAAACTGGAAAAACTATCATATGTGCACTCCCTCGTCCACCTGCACACTACGTTAAACTTTATTTATACAACAGCAACCTTCAATTATGCTACTATTGATAAAAGATCACCCAATCTACGTTAGAACACAGTGATGACTTTCTGTCTTTCTGTTGCCTATCTTCTAACAACGGTCATAATCTGTGAATCATCTGTTCAATGTGTTTGGTAATAAAACACAAGCAGTTACATTGAGCAGGCAGTGTTTCAGCAATTTGTTTTGCAAGCACAAATTCATTTCTTCAATTTGCATGCACGACAAGTAGTCATACTTCAGTTGATACAAGAACCAGTGGTTGCAACGTTTTATTGGAATCAAAACAGCAGCAGTTCTCGTGTCAATGTAAGGATATAGGTATATATTTCCATCGTCGTGCACAGAACCTACTCCCAAAACTGAACACGTGGAACAACATATAGAGTACAGCCTCAGCACTATACATAATTCACAGCAGTAAAGCAATACGAAAGTAGGGTGTAAAATCTCATCATGATGCGCACTAACGTGTGCACTTCACCGTGCCAGTATGTAAGTATATCCAAAAAAATAAGCTACCCAAGGAACTTGGTGTCAGCCTACAACACGAAGGCAACTAATTAGTACAATAAGGCTAGCATCACTTTGGGAAATATGGAAACCGTGTAGACAGGCAGTTGTACAGTTTTTTATTGCATTATTTTGCCCTATGGCATCAAAAACATGTCGCAAGATGATTTTGGAGTGAGTTTCCTACAAAAAAGCCCAAAATAGACCTGTGGTGTTGACTGTAGGTCCACTTACCAATGTGCATAAAAGCATTCAGCAATGCCCACAAAATTACAAGGTTGCCCTCCATATGTTGCTGTACATATTTTACTCACATGATACCTGGAAGCCATCGTAAATTTCTGGAAGTGTGCTTGGGAACTTGTCGGCATAATCACATGACTGCAGTGTACCAATACTTCTAATATGCATAACAAGTACAGCCATGCTTCTATGTTTTTATGCCAGCTAGTGCCATCTGTAACTCTAAAGTTCATCCTTAATTCCTCACTTGATGGCTTACGCAAATTACCACATTGAAAATAATCCAAGCACCATGGGCTGCAACGCAACTTGGCAATTTAGGCAATCACAGCACTAAATACAAAAATTCCTGTAAATAGTGACCTGGTCGCTTTGCACACTGGATCCTAGGACTGATATGCCATGAGGATGAATAAAAATTGACCACACATATATAGAGACTGTGAAACAGTCAGGAGTTCATTTCATAGGTAAGGAAAAGTGAAAACGAAATCAGAACACATAGCAACAAAGGGACGGAACGACACACTACTAACAACTGAAGTTGAACATGTGCTTCGTTTTTTAGTCATGTGTGTTATATCTTTCTGTGGTTTTGATTACACTTCAGTTACTAGTAGCGTCTGTCCTGTCTGCCCCTTCATTCCTCTATGGATGTGTGATTGTTTAGTCTTGTAATTTTTTCGTACTGTGTGTTTACATCTTTCTGTGGTTTCGATTAAACTTCAGTTGCTAGTAGCGCGTCATCCTGTCCCCTTCATTTCTCTGTGCTGTGATTTTTTTTGCACCCCCTTTAACTATGAATATACACCAACTCCCAACTGCCCCTGTTAAGACTTTGTTTGCTGAATAACACTGGGTCCCTCAGCGTCTTTTTAAACAATGCGAAATTTCAATGCACACGATATCAGAAAGGTTGCACGCAGTATTGCGCATAACACTCTGCATCAATACCAGTGTTGGCCTAAATGTGGTAAGATGTACGAGCTGTTCGACATAGTGTAAAGTGAGGCACATCAGGGTGTTCCCACAATCATGGGTGTCGGCAGGGGTTTGCACAAAGGGCACCTGCCGCCATCAAGACACACCAGCACTTGACCCCACCCAGCTACACCAATGCTCTCCTGCTCACCAGGCCGACACGTTACGCCGCCTTGCACCCCAAGACAAAATCCTGCCGACACTCATGCCCACAATACACTTGACTTGAACACAGACTGGTGGGCAAGCAACACTTGCTGCTTTGCCAGAAGTGTATTCCTGAAAATTACACAAAAAAGAAGTCCACTAAGATTTCTGTATACATAAAAATGAATGTCTTACCGAAGATTCGCACTTGACTATCCTTATTGCAGACATTTTGTCAAAACACGAAATAAATACACAAATTGAGATGCTGCTAAGTATTCCTTGTGAGCGTTTCACTTCGTGTGCACAGGGCGAAAAACAAACGGATGTAAAAAAAATGCAAAACACCACCAGAAGTGTACTCTTGCCATGTTTACCATTATGTGGGTAGTTTTTGATGTCAGTAAAGTTATCATTATAAGTACACTTTAAAAGGGTTGTGAATGTTAGCAAGGTCTTGATTAACCGCACCTACTCTGTTTAGGAGTGAAGATTGGGCAACTTGGCACTGAACCATGGCAAAAATAAACAGCGCACTTCTAGTGAGGATAAACTAAGGCCTGGGCACAATAACAGCGCTTTCACCTTGTCAAATTGTGTCAACAGTCATGATACTATGTATTGACCTTGAAAACTATGGCAACATAATGCAAAACAGCAAATTAACGAGAGGAATAAACAAGATGATTCAACAATCTGGTTCAACAGACTCAACAGCTGACTTATATCAATGCGATTAAATTAGCCTTGCACATTCCTAATGGCTAAGAATATCACATGTAACCTTGGCAAATTCCACTGTTGATACGTGACCAATGAAGTTGCATTCCTCCATGCCGTTGAATGGCCGTTCCTTCTTTCTGTTTTCACTGTTTTCTGATTTTCATTGTTTTCACTAGCGTAAATGTTACCCTTTTTGATTTTGTCACTTTGCAGATGGCATAGGTGTTTTGCCTTTGAATGTGCACGTTTCTTCTGCTTTGTCTTTCCTGTTTCTTTTTGTATGCGTATATGTTTTGCCTTTGAACGTGCACACGTTTCTGCTGCTCTGTCTCTATTTTTGCTCTACTGGGCCTTGTGCACTTCTCAAGCTACCATTGTCGCTTTTCACTTGAGCCCATTTCCTGTATTTTGCTGGAATAAACATTTATCCATTCATTCAATACCATAAAACGCATGTGCTTCACAATACACACTGCACTTAGCAGATGTCTGTCACATGATATGGCCGTCATTGTATAGCTTTAACATGATTTATTCGTTCTAGCTAAATGAATCCAAGCTAATGATGTTAATGTACCTTGATATGCTATTTCACTGTTCCTTGATGCATATGTATGAAGGTACAGTGCTTATGTACCTTAATATGCTATTTCAGGAGACGGGCAGAGTGCGCAATGCAAATTGTTGCCGAAAAGTCTTTTCACTTCCTGACAATCTGTGCTTCGGTGGGTTCTCACAGTTGCATGGCGGGAGAAAGATGTCCAGGGTAGTTGACTGCATCCAAGGTAGATGCTGCAAAATGAGAGCGCACGGTCTTGTCACATGTCAATGTGCGCAAATTG
The DNA here is from genome assembly GCF_013339695.2 of Rhipicephalus sanguineus. Lineage (NCBI taxonomy): Eukaryota > Metazoa > Arthropoda > Arachnida > Ixodida > Ixodidae > Rhipicephalus > Rhipicephalus sanguineus. The sequence goes on from NC_051178.1 coordinate 228,597,737, forward strand.
ACACGATGACGAAGGATTAAAACAACAAATGAAGTTGGAGAAAAGAATAAATCGAAAACAAAGTTGTCCTTTATGCACATTCCATCATGTGACAATGTGATAACCGTGGCCTTTGCTCTAATGTATATTCCCTGAAAGCATCATGCCTCATTCATGCTTTATCGCAGGCAAGAAAATTATATCGTGCAAACAACTTTATCAGGGCGCACTCCTGGGTCGATTGACTGGTCGTATGAAGCATGAGTGATATTCACAGAAGTTCCAAAACATGCATCACACATCATTGCTATCTGAGTTTAACGACTTAAATGCGAAGCATTTGTTAAACACTTCTACGACTTTGAACGGATCTATCTACCTATCTATCTAGCCGCCTACGACTCATAGCTCGTGTGAGTGTTTCGTTAATGGGATGTATGCCAAAATTCGTGTGGCATGACACGACTGCATGAAGAACATGAATGATGGGTCTTAACTTGAAAATCATGATATGCATTTCATTAACGACATGATTTACACGTCACTCTCTTGGTTCTCTTGCGACTGTTTCGTTAACTTGATATTTACCAAAATAGGTATGGCGTCACAAGAGTGTATGACGCACATAAACGACAGTTTCTAACGTGCAAATCATGACACGCTTGTCATGTATGGCGTTATTTTGACAACATGGTCTCGGGGCGCTAGTGGCCGTTTCGCCTGCTTCATATACACCAAAATTGGTATTGTGCAGTGTGACTGTACGTCCAACATAAATGACAGCTGGCAACATGAAAATAATGACATGCATGTCATGTACACACGCCACGCTCATGGTGCGCTCGCGGCCGGTTCGCTAGCTTGACATACACCTAAATTGATATAGCGTGACGTGATTGTGCGACGAACATAAATGACATATAGTAACATGAAAATAACGACATGTATGTCATTACGGCATGGCCTGGTGCACTCGCGTCCGGTTCTCTAACTTGATATCATACCAGATTGGCATAGCGTGACGTGACTGTATGACGTACATAAATGACAGCTGGTAACATGGAAACAATGAATGACATGCGTGTAATGTACGGCATGGGTTACATGCCACGCTCATGGTGCGCATTTCGCAAGCTTGACATGCCGATTTTCTTTTTTTTCTTTTTTTTTTGCTTTTCATTGCACTTTTCAAGCGACGCAATGTGCAGAAGGTCATCTACAGGTGCATAAGCGACGATAAGGGCTCGCAAAGAGAGAGAACATCAGTATTACTTACCATTTTTGTTCCTGAATGTGCCGAGCACGCAGGGTGCCCATCATCTGCTTGGTAATGCACAGCGGCACGCTCGCTTGAGTCGACAGGCCGTCGCGATTATCCCACTCGCAGCACAGCATGTCGCACTGTCGTCAAACCACGCATATCACATCCAGCGGCGAGAACACAGTGAGGCTGCAGGCACAAAACGCGCACACACGACCGACACAGCTGATCACTTGAGAAGTGGCGTTCACAAGGCCTAGCCGGCTTCCTAGCTACGACGATCGCGCCGCCGCGGGAACGACTCCCTCCTCACGTTTCTTTCTTTTTTTGTTTTTTTTTTCTTCGCGCGCGCATGCGGCGCGAAGCTTTGTCCCATTTCACTCGGTAGCGCCTCGTCTGGCTTGCTTTTGACCTGGCGGGGGCGGGCCGAGTAGGCTGCAGCCGCAAGGCCAAAGGGCTTGCTCGCTTCCTCTCCAGCCGTTCGGAGGGTCTCGTATATCTCTTTCTCTGGGCTATCTGTGCAAGGGATTTTTAGTGCGCTGAAGCATGCCGCCTCTTCTTTTACTTCTTTCCCCGCACAGCTGCATGCATGCCCGCCAGCACTGAAGGCATATGGAAAGCTTCGGAAAAAAAAGAGAAAACATGCCAGAGGAAATGAGATGGGAGTTTTTTGTTCCTCTAACTCCATTCGACGAATGGCGTCAGATAGTGAATTTACCTCCTTTCTTCCACATATTTCTTAACGAAGTAAAATTGAGGACGCAGAACTTTATTGCACCCACCTCATTACACCCTAAGGTAGTACTGTCCAGATGAGGTAGTATTAAGGGGGATTGTAGCCCTTAAAACGCCCAATTCGGCTAGTTTGCGTTGCAGTGTGTGAATGCCAGGTGGACTAATACGAGCTGTGGCCGACCTAGAATATTAGCAAGGTTTACTTAGCCTATAATATGAGCAAGGTCCTAACTAACATGATCGTAATTAACCATGTCTGATTTAGCGTGGTCTTAGCTAGGATGGTCGAATTTAGCATGTCCTAATTAGCAAAGTCGTCTATCTCTCTCTGTTCCTGTCTGTTTCTATTTTCTCTCCTTATTTCTTTTTCTCTCTTTTTATGTTTATTTCCTCCTCCTTCTTTTCCGTTTATCTGTTCTGTGCTTCTCTTGTTTTCTTCAGAAGGCACACGCCTTGAAGAAACGCCTACATTGCACATCTATCGTGAAAACCTCAAAGGGTGTGCTGACCCCAGGCCTTATATCCTCCCATTATTGCGCCATGTGCTCACAAGAGCAATGTCTTTATTTAAAAGGCGCGCGATTCTTGAGCTTGTTGGACATACTGATAGTAGAAAACAGCGCCATACAAC
>NC_051178.1:228600442-228618074 GCF_013339695.2 Rhipicephalus sanguineus
TAACGGCTGTTAAAACAGTCAAGAACCATGATTAGTAATTAAATGAGTTACATCAGCATCTTTTCAAGCCATGTAAAATTTTCAAATGCACACTGTTACTGGAAAGTTTGGACTCAGCACCGTGCATACACAATGCAGCAGTCCAAGTGCTGACAATCCTAATACTGAGAGATGTAAAGATCATCAGTATAGTATACTGTAAGGCACAGGAGTGTTCACAGAAGAGATCGTCTTGTAGACAAACAGGTGGGCCAGAACTGTTGCTGCTTTGCCGAAAGTGTTCAGTCTTCCTGAAAAGATATCAAGCAAGAAGTCCATTAAGCTTTCTGCATCCATACAAAATACCACTTGTCTTCTCTTACTGCAGACTTTTCCGAAAAAACAGAAAAATACAAAACTAAGAAGCTGCCAAGTATTTTCTTGTGAGATATGCAATAAGTGTGCAGCACACTTTCATTCTTGTAATATCTAGAAAGACGCAGCATTATAATACAGAAAGACGAGGCTCAATTGCTTGTCCATGTTTTGCTGCCATGTTTTTATACACCTAGCAAAAGAACAAGGTACAATAGCTAGTGTGCAGTGTTGCTTGTTGTTTTGTGGAGGCAACTCCTATTACAAAATAATTCATTTATCCTGAAAACTTAGTGCATGTTCTCCCAAATAAATTATTTAAAATCCTAGGCTAGACGGGACCAAAATATAGATATATAGTACTTATGAGGCATGCCACAGTGGACAGCCTCGATTTTTTAATTTACATTTAAATATAAAACTCTGTTTATGCCAAAGCAACATCTAGATGTTGTCCTTCTCACAGCACTTCGGACTAAACCAGCTGTGCACATAGCACCTGCCTGTAAGCACTGCACCATCCTGCTTCTGCCAACTATGAAATGCGTGCATACTGAAAATTTTATATGCTGCTTACTGCTTGCTGTTACCTTAAATCTCCCCTAGCCAACACAAACTAGACAAGCAATTAATATAACTATCAAGTGGAAATGAATGTAAAATTTTCCTAACAGTGATAACTTAAATCACAAGGCGCATGCAGCCCATCCTATGTTAGTCCTGTTGTGACTCACAACAGGACTAACATTTGTGTCGCAAATTGTGAGCGGTTTTGCGACTACCGAACACAAAAATAAAGTTAAACACCATAATAACAATGCGCTAGTGAGCTTCAATGTATATCGATGTATATGCCACTTCATTGTTGAGGTAATGCAATCACAATACTGATCGTTTGAAGCAAAACGGGAATGTGAACTATTTGGCGGGTAATAGGCGAAGTTCAAGTTTAGGCAATAAAGCTTTCAGTTGTGAGTAAGCGCTCTTGATGTGCACTTTCTTGTCCTTGTCTTCTTAGCACTGCCGTTATATAAGTACTGACCATTTCGCCAGGAACACTATGAATCCCTCACAATACAGTCAATATCATGCTACAGGTGTCTATTATCGAGGCACTCCACTGTAAATTCAATATAGCATTATAGGCGTGACAGAGTGCAGGTGCAGATTCTGCATACTGTATCGGATGATTGAGATAAGAGCTACCATGACATTGGACTCAAAATAGTGATACTCTCAATGTTTCCAATGTATCAATGACTTGCTTCATTAAACACAGGTATGCATTGCACAATTCAGAAATGGATTCTATTTGATCACTCTCTCCTAACGAGATTACTGCTACCAACCCAGGTTCTGTGAAGCATCCAGATGAGCTTCAAGAGTTCTTATCAAGCTGCTGGTGTCCACAGCTGCATAGCGTTGCATGTGCCATCTTGAGCACCATCTGCAAAGAAAAAAAAATGTACAGATTTTTTGCAGTGACTCACTATTTCATGCTGCACTAAAACAGCTGTAAAGCACACCAATACCTAATTCGGATAACCGGCATAAATTCAGTTAGACGTCCATGCATGTAACAATCTTTTAACTCTAAGTTTATTATCCTAATGCACTCAAACACCAAGAACTAATTCAGTACATAATACAAAACTGGCAGTGTAGATAAAGCGTTTTTTTTTTTAATCTCAGGGAAAACAGATTCCAGAGCTTTTTCATTGCTGCTCCTGTTTGAGGTTAACATTGAAAGTGCTGCTGTGCTTCTTACGCAAAAGTGAGCTTAGAGACAGACTTTACGAGGCATCATACTCTTCTTTCCTGCTTTGTTCTTTTTCTGTAAAGCTTCTTTCGTATTATCCTTTATTCCTCGTACCTTCTTCCTTTGCACAGCATGGCCAGCCAGTTTGAGAAGTGGCTAACCTGCCTGTCTTCCCATCTATTTCTTTCTTTCCTTCCTTCATTTTAAGTCTTGCAGCATTTACAAATATACACACCAAGTTCAGTAGTGTAGCGTTGCCAACTGCACAAACATTCATAACCTACAGCCAACCTACAGCCAACCACAAATTTCACTGCCTGTGCGAGACTAGAAAGCAAATACTTGTGGTTTCAAGTTCACTCCACACCTACCATTTCGTCAAAGACACAGTATTTGAGTTTCTGATAAATTAAGTTGTTTGCCGTGTATCATGCTAATGAAAGAGCTCAAAACAAAGCATGATACAGCAAGGAGTAGGTGCACAACAGCACATCCTTTGAGAATTTGCGATAGAGTCATCTGGTGACTTGCGTGCCATTGTCTACTGCTTCTGGTGCTGCGCTAAACACAATATTCACATTCATCAAGAAGCATGAAGGTAGGAAGCTTACATATGACTTAAAGAAGTAAACCATTAGAAATGACGAAAGGTGTTCTGTTCTTGCTGAACATTAGTTTTTTTTAACTGTGATAATGTTTAATGGCTGCTTAGCCTTGCTTCAAAGCTTCATAATAGTCTATGAGAGTCACATTTTTTTAATTATTGTCCCTCTGCCATCAGTATTGCATTGAGCTGACTTGCACTGATGTGACTGAATAAGCCTGGCACAGCTCACACATCTTCAACTCGATGAGAATATCCACATGAAATTCAGGAAAGTTCAAGATGTCACTAATTATGTCACAAAATTGTCACGAATTAAGTGACAATATCGTAAAATGCACGTGCTTCACCATAAACGCTCTCACTTAGCAGACAACTTTCTGATAATATGGCCATAATCATATCTCTGCAGCATAATTTATTCGTTCTAGTCCAACCTAATGATGTTATTACCCCATATATGGTATGCTGTTTCTTTTTTTTTTTTTTGTCTTAGAGACGAACTAAGTGCGCAATGCAAAATTGTTATCGAAAAGTATTCCCACTTACTAATATTAGGGAGTTTTGGAATAGCGTACGCCAGGCCCGTAGCCACAGGGAAGGGGGGGAGCGAAATTCTGATAGAGGGGGGTGTTTTACCGAAAATGAATTATGAAAATAGGCGTTTTTCTAAAAAAGTGAAAGGCGCAACGAAGGGCACCGGAAGTTTCGCCCATCTGTTTTCTTTAACGTGCACTGACATCGCAGAGTACACAGGCGTTTAGCGTAACCCCCCCCCCCCCGAAATTTTTCAGTTTTGCTTGCGTATATAAGCACGCACACATACAAACAAACGCACGCACGAACATACATAAAGTATGGTTGACCCCCCCCCCCACCCCCCCACCCCCCGAAAAAAATTTCTGGCTACGCCCCTGGCCTCCACCGAAATGCTACCGCCGCGGCCGAGATCGAAGCCGCGACTTTCGGGTCGGCAGCCGAGCACCGCAACCATCGTACAACCGAGGCTCACAACTACAATAACCTGAATCAACTGAAAACAAAAGTTAGCCTTAATGCACACATGACGGAGTGATAACCGCGGCCTCTCGCTTGTTTATATTTTCTGAAAGCACCCTGCCGCATTCACGCTTTATGGCAAGCAAAGAAATTGTATAGCACAAATTGTCTTCATTGAGGCGTACCCGCTCTTCGATAGACTGGCCGTGCGAAGCGTGTGCCTTCACAAAAGCTTTTTAAACGCGCATCAGGCATCACACGTATGTGCGCGTAATGCTTTTCCATTCTGCTTTTTATTGTACTTTCCACGCGACACACTGTGCAGCACTACACACGTGAGCGACGCGAAACTGAGAACACAGAAGCACCACTTACCGTTCGCATTTCCGACTGTGCCTAACCAGGTGCTGGCCGAACACGAATACACGAAAGTGCAAGCACGCTTGAGTCTTCAGACCATCATGAAACCAACACGAACACGCTCACAGTACGCGATGTTGCACTGCCGTCGCTAAATGCCGTTCACGTCCAGCGTTGAGATCAGAGTCGCGCACACACAGGACACGGGCACGCACAGCCGACACAGCTGAGCAATTCGGAAACTTCGATGACCGGGCAACGGGAGAAAATGGCGAAGGCAGCGACGGGCGACGGCGAGACTTCGACTTGAGCACGCACGCTTCTCCTCTCCTGGTGCGCGCGTGTGTGTGTGTGTGTGTGTCTGTTTTTTTTTTTTTTTTTTTTTTTGTCTTTCCTCGCTCGCGCCTGCGTGCCTGCGTCGTAAGGTTGCGTTATCGTGCTTCTCTCGGCGGCTCATGTAACAGCCCTCCCGTTTAGCGGCTGCTTGAAGGAAGTCGCGTTTATATATATCTTTTTTTTAACACGAAAGTGTTTTATGCCGGGGTCCACCAAGTACATCCGTCACGGATATGACGTTGATAAAATGGACGCTAACGGGTGAGAAAGAAAAAAGCCAAGAAAAAGATACACCCGCTGGGAATCGAACCCACGACGTTGCGGCCACGACGGCAAGCGCCTGACGCGCTACCGACTAAGCTAACTCGAGAGATGGTAGACACGGCGCGAACGCGCCTTATATCTTTCACACATTCTCTTTCGCGGCGGGCGGAGCTAAAGTCACTGTAACGGGAAAAGTACCGCGTTCCTTTTCTCTTCGCCGCCGCGCCCTTTCGGCGGCTTCGCCACACAAATGGTCCAGCTCGCTCGCCTCGCTAGTGTCTCCCGGCCGCAGACGCACGGCGCTTTGGAGGGCGATTGTTTTTATAGGCTCAGGAAAGCGTACAGGAACATTATGACATCCCGTATCATTTTGAGACTTCATCGAAAGCCTATCGAGGCATCGAAGAATGCCCAGGTAAGGCCCTCTTTGCCATTCCCAGCGGGAAAAAGGATGCCAAACGACGGGCTGTGTGGCTGCACAGAATTGGGCGGGAAAGATTTGTTACCACGACTGATACCCGCATTGTGAGGTAAACGCTTCATTGAGAATTCGCGAATGTTTCGGGGAATTATGGCGCCTACCCTGCACTAGTGCAGCTTGTTTCACGTGGTTGTCGCAGGAGATTCATGAACAATAACATTTTATTATGTTTGGCGTAAAATTGACGCATTTGGGCTCACATATAATGATCAGCGCGCCATGAAAACTGACTGCTACAGATTGGTACTGCCTGACGTGACTGTATGACGAACACAAATAACAGATGGTAGCATGAAAATAATGGCTGATGCTGTCGCGGCCGGTTCGCTTGCTTGATATGCCCCGAAGTCGGTATTGCGTGACGTGACTGTATGACGAACATAAATACCGTGCGGTAACATGAAAATATTGGTACGCATGTCATGTAAGGCATGATTTACATGCCATGCTCATGATGCTCTCGCGGCCGGTTCGCTTGTTTGATATGCACCAAAATCGGTATTGCGTGACGTGACTGTATGACCAACATAAATACCGTGCGGTAACATGAAAATAATGGTATGCATGTCATGTTAGGCAGGATCTACATGCCATGCTCATGATGCTCTCGCGGCCGGTTCGCTTGCTTGATATGCACCGAAATCGGTATTGCATGACGTGATTGTAATGCGAACGTTAATAACAGGTGGTAACATGAAAATAATGGCACGCATATGTCATGTATGGCATGATTTACATGCCATGCCCATGATGCTCTCGCGGCCGGTTCGCTTGTTTGATAATTGCACCAAAATCGCTATTGCGTGACGCGACTGTATGACCAACATAAATACCGTCATGATTTTCACGTTACCACTTGTCATTCGTGTTCGTCATACAGTCACCTCACGCAATACCAATTTGGGTGCGTTTCAAGCTAGCGAACCACCCGCCATCGCAGTATGAGCGTGGCAAGTAAGTCATGCCGTACATGACATGGAAGTCATGATTTTCATGTTACCACCTATCACTAACGTTAGTCATACAGAAATAGCTCGTCATAAAAATTTTGGTATATATGCATTTCATTAAACGACCGCGAGCGCCCCGAAACCATGTCATGTAAATCATGTTTTACATGGCATGTCTGTCATGATTTGCACGTTATAACCAGTCACTTATGTTCGTCATACACTTTTGTCACGCCATACTAATTTTGTTGTGTGTCAAGCTATCGAAGCGGTCGCGAGCGCACCAGGAGCGTGGCATGTAAATCATGCCGTACATGGCATACATGTCATTATTTTCATGTTATCACCTTAATTTAAATTTGTCATACAGTCATGCTATGTCATACCAAATTTGATGTACTTCCCATTAACGAAGCGGCCAGGACAGCACAAAGTCGGGGGCGGATAGATAGATAGATAGATAGATAGATAGATAGATAGATAGATAGATAGATAGATAGATAGATAGATAGATAGATAGATAGATAGATAGATAGATAGATAGATACGTACATAGTCACAGAAATTCGCTAAGAAATGCTTCGCATTTAATAAATGCAGACAGCCGAGCGCGTAAATGCCGCGCAGTTCGCATTTCTTTATCGCGTTAGTACGCGTGCGTGCGCATGTAGGCAAGTGAAAATTGCCGCTATTTCCTTCCTAATCAGTCAGAGAACAACGGTATGCTTCATTCGGGGCTGCAAAAGCGCACGCAATGCGTAAAACATGCGTTACTCCACGTGAAATCAACACCGCACCGCCGCAGCTTCGGCGGCGCTGGACCAAATATGGCGGCGTGCACGACGGTCGCGGTACTTTTCCCGTTCCAGTGACTTTAGGCGGAGCGGGACGGTGCCGCCGTCTGTGAGATGTGAAAAGAAGTAATGCTTCACGATCGACACTTACTAGCGCTTACTCCGAGATTGCATGCGATATCGGAGGTCATGGTAAAAGCGTCTCGATACCAGAGAGCTAGACTGGCCGCGCTGGCGTCGCCGAGGCACCCTTGACGCAGTTACGTTCTTTGCCTTTGGCTTCGTGTTAGCGTGCGTCGGCTCATCGGAGTAGTGCAGCTTTCACGTGCACCATCGGGATTTCTCCGCCGCCGACTGCTTCAATTGCGAGAGCACCGACTAACAAAACTGCTACAATATGCGTCGCAGAAAGGACGCGATTTCGACGGGCGAATGTCGTGCCTTGGTGGAGTGAGAGCAGCGCCTGCGAGACAGAGGCCAGCGGGACGCACGCGTTTGCGGCTCAGGCTACGAACCTCTACCTCCCTTGTTGCTGAAGCGCAGTGTGTGTTATGTATACATGAGCACAGGCGTACGCTACCCATTACTAGAAAGCGCACGCCATGCCGTTTCTCTCCTTAATTGACGACGCTTTGAAGAAGTGCATACCGGGTACCAGTGTTGATTATGAGCTTGTTGATATCATCCTTACGCGGGGTTCACGATTCGCTGTGTCCAAATATATGTTCACACCGTCAGCTACCACAACGGTTTAATCACGATCATGGGCGTTAGTCGTCGCGATAGAGACATGCTGTCAACATGGGTGCATCCACATCAAACGGTGCTATAGCTGTCAAACACGAATAGACATTGTACAAGCTCTCATATATCACTACACAATAAGCACTACTTCTGTGAAGACACGTTTCACTTTCGTGTTATACCGATTCCTATGTCGGAGGGATCAGCCATGTTTTTTTTTTTGACGCGATAGCGTCAAAGAGCTCGTCTCGCAGAAATTCCGGTGTCGGCGGCGTCGGCGTCATTGGTTCTGAGCGAAAAAGCAGCGTTGGTTGGTCGTGAGCGAAAAGTCGAGGTAGATGCAAAGAGACAGAGGGCGTTTGCACTTTGGCTTTCCTTGCGGCACTGTGTATACGTCTCCATCGAGAAGCGCAGGCAAGCTAGCGATTGAGAAGGCGATAGTGTGTGTGTGTGTGTGTGTGTGTGTGTGTGTGTGTGTGTGTGTGTGTGTGTGTGTGTGTGTGTGTGTGTGTGTGTGTGTGTGTGTGTGTGTGTGTGTGTGTGTGTGTGTGTGTGTGTGTGTGTGTGTGTGTGTGCGCGCGTGCGACCATGCGTGCGTACGAATACCCCTGTCGGGTTTTAAAGGCGAAACTAACAGTCCCCCCCCCCCTTTTTTTTTCTTTTTTTTTTTCCTCGTGCTTTCTGTCCACAGCATTCTATTGCGTACGCTGCGGCGTGCCGTCTCTGGTCAGTTAATAACTAGGACCTGACTCAGAGTGTGCGTACGTGTGAGTATAATCGCAGATTCTTTGTGCATGTCAGCGGTTTTCGTCGCGATAAGTTGACGAGGAATCTATCGCCGTCACTTCTTCGATTGAGCTACTGCCAAAGATATTAGACTGCACGAACTTTTCTTTACAGCTCGTTATATTTGGAGAGTTGCAAGACTAAAACAAGCTCTGACACAAGCTTTTATATGGCAAGAGAGTAAAACAACCTTTTACTCTCTCGTGGGATGCGGGAGTGAAACAGGCACTTTACTCTCCTTCGCCAGGAGGAGTGAAAGGCCTTTTCACTCCTCCTGGCCAAAAGAGAGTAAAGCGCCTCCCTGAGAGAGAGTATAATGAGATCTGTGGGAGTAACACAGCTCTGTAACTCTCACTGCAGGAGTTTCAGTTTTTAGAGTGCGGGTTATGATTTCTCAAATTGGCTAAGATACATATAGTTGCCATTGCAAAGTTAACATTAGTTCACGTGGCTATCGTGAAATGCTGGCTGCTTTTCTTCCATTCGCACTACTTTGGTGCATCCTTTAGTTTAAGTTTAATTCGATGAAATAATACATTGGTTCCTTCAAATTATAGTTGAAGTGCCACAGACGGGGTGGGGTATGTGTTGTTAACGTTTGGTTTTGTAATGTAGTTACGCAGCTGTTTTTAATTGAAATGACCAATAGCCGAAGTTGGCATCTTTGTGATGACGCTGGCCACTCCCTCTCACTTAGGGAACAAAATAGAACAATACGAAAAGAAAAATATCACAAAATACGGCACATAGTATGACATAGACGAATATCAATGCACATCAAATATACACGAAATGCAAAGTTACTAGTTTTGTTTTACAGCTATGTGTAGATGCACCAGCCGTCTCATGTACGAAACTATAGCTTTTCGGGCGTTTTCTTCTTTTTTTGCGTTCTCTTACGTAGTTTCACTTGCCTACGAAACCACCTGTGTCTCTTAGCTCGTCTTTACTCCCTTCAAAGCGCACCTACTATGAGCCTGTGTTCGAAAATGCCGGTGATACACTTCACTCTTTTTATAGTGCTTTTAAGTCTTTCTTCATGCCTTTGGTTTTGTGCGCCCTGCACAAAGCCGCGGTCAACATCACTAAAGGCGCTACCTGTCCCTGGATATTCATATCGATGAAAAAAAAAAAAAACGCCACATATCATATAGGCAAGAAAAACTGGTCCTGCGGTCGTTCTTGTAAATATGATCCATTCTGCGCTCCGGTTCACCACGGGTAAGTTTCTTCACAATCACATTGAAACGCGGGCCTTATGGAAAGGAGCACTGAGTCGTTGAACCTTAAAACGGCACTTGCGAAACAACTCAGGCAAACTGCAGCGCCGGTCATTCGCCCGGTACTTGTCTGTTCAAACTACCGCTGCGTGCATCGTGACAATTGCCAAATTAACATGACTGAGTCCCGTTCGAAACGAGAATTGCTTCTTCTTCTTGTTCTCGCCTCCTTTTTCTGCTCGTATTGCTTGGGTACGCCATGCGTCTTTTTCGTTTCGTGGGATCGCTGCCAGTTGTGTGAGCCGAGCGCGCGTGCCACCATGAATTACGTCACATTTAATCATGCGGGCGGACACTACAAGACATTTTTATGTTCATTTAGTGTCAAGGCGCTCTGTGTTGGAGCATGAGAACGACTGAATTGCAACAGTGAAGAGAAGTCTCGCGCTTTCCTAGAGAGAAATTCATTCGTGTTTTTTCTGTTCTTCTTTTGCCATCCCAGCGACACGTGTGAACTGCAAAAAACACGATGTAAAGCGCTGCTAGATAAACTTGAATTCTCCACAGTTCTTCGTTACGCAGGTGTGTCCAGGTACGCGAGCTGCCTTTGCATTGTGCATACACGGGGGTGTGGTAACCTAGAGCAGTAATTCCTTAGCAGTAACCTTCGATACCATGGCCAGAACAACATATCCGGTAAGCCGCCGCGCATGGCATTTGCAGCGCGGTAAGAACGGTGTGACCAGAGCTGAACGTCTTCTTACCTCGGCAAAGCTTTGACTTGGGCTATAGTTGGTACGACATTGAATTGTACCTGTGCCGAGCGAAATGCGCGAAAGACTGAGGACAAAGATAACTGGACCAGTATTTGCCCGAACTTTCAGCTGTTTATTTTCGCAAAAGCATGTCAAAGGTATGCACAATGATAGCGAAGATCTATGTCACAACGTGACACACATGAAAGAAAGTCGTTTCAACCCTCTGCATGTGTAGTGCTACCTAATCTAGCAGTTGTCAATGAAGTTAAAGGCTGCCTCTCTTAGGCAGTAGGACGTAAGCTCACGTGATGATGCGATCTTAATATGACGTATGTCTCCCAGACTTCCCTTAGTCATTAGTTCTTCGTGGCTTTCGCTCAGCGCAACTGCATTAGAATGTCTTTTTACCCGCCACGGTGGTTTTGGGGCTACGGTGTCGCGCGAGCGAGATAGAGGTCGTCGGTTCTATTCCAAGTCACGCCGGACAGAGTCTTGCAGCGTGCTTTGGGTGTACATTACAGATCCTCCGATGGCCAAATTACTTGTAACCCCTACATTACGATGTTCAACATAAAAGACATTTTAGTTTAGGAACGTCACACCAGAACATAAAATATTAAGATTCTATCTCTTTTCGCACATGCTACCCACCAAGGTGGCTTGACGGCTGCGACGTGGTATTGCCAAGCACAAAGATGCGGGTTCGATTATGGGTCGTGGCGGCCGTAATTCGATGAGGGCAAAGTACAAAAAAACCCATGTACCTAGAATTAGGTGAGCATTAAAGAGCCCCTAGTGCTCAAAATATTTATGAAGCACACTATTACGGCGTACCTCTTAACTATATTGTCGTTTTTCGCATAAAGTTATAGAGTATAATCAATGAATTTAATATTCATACGTTGAAGAAAAGTGACCGATACCTCAGTGCCGTGAAAAGCAGCACTGAAGCAACTTTGCGTACCAGGTAATTATCCTTCATGCATAGCTGTGCTATTGCGTTAGACTTTTCGTCGAGTCTAATGATAAACCGGGCTTTCGACAGCAAAATTATCCCGAGCCAGTGCGAACAGGGTAGGGTTAGCGAGCTCCGAGACTTGTTACGTCACTTTTTAATCCACATGCCCACGCCGTTGTCATTCGTTTGCAAGTGAAACTGGATTAGGTTTCAAGAGATATAAGACGAAGCCATTCGCACTCGTATACCTCAATTTCACGGCAAAAACTAACGTGCATTGGCAAGACAGCGTGAAGAAATTCGTGTTACGCCCACCACAACTGTCTCCATGTGAAAATCAGGACGCTCTTTATGGCCTCAGCCTGTTCTTTTCGTGTTCTCCTTTGGCGGTGGGCTTACATTTGCCACCCGTCCCTGTTAATTAACCTGCCAACACAGGCTTATTACGACTACCCTTTGCTTGAGGGTTCTTTTTTTTTCTTGAGAACATTGCGTTACGGTAGTGTCCCGGATGTGAGATAAGCCCAGGTGAAGAATTGAAAAAAGGCAGATTTTGGCCAGGGGATAGTAAGAGCTAATCCTTGTACGGCGGGACTGAAAGTGTGCTTACATTATTTATTTAATTAATTTGCTCGCGGGATAGATGAAGGCGCACTGTGCCTTCTAGAAATTCTGCTACGCCTACGTAATACGAAACGCGAATTCGGCATGATTAAACTCGGAAATGACTAAGCTGCACAATATGCGTGGGACGTTATAGCGTATTTCGTACGCGCTTTGACATGTGACATATCTGTTGCTGCCACTAACGACAGATGTCACGTTATGGTGAAGGAACGAGGCAGACACGCTCTCTCTCTCTCTCTCTCTCTCTCTCTATATATATATATATATATATATATATATATATATATATATATATATATATATATATATGTATATATATATATATATATATATATATATATATATATATATATATATATATAGAGAGAGAGAGAGAGAGAGAGAGAGTACTTAGAGTACTAAGAGAGGCTATAATTAAGAATCACATCTGACAGTTGGGAGAGTTATTGTGGGTCTATATTGAACGAAAAACAGCGCGAAAAAAACGAAGACAAGCTCAGAAACGAGGAACAACGAAGATCGCAGCGCGGGGTGGTCACGCAGCAGACTTTGTGGAACGGTTTTTCAGCAAAGACGTGCACGGCTCTGTAACGTTTGACTGCTGCTGCTGTCCTCTTCTTGTGGTGAAGCCACTTGTGGGAATTTTCTTTGGTCTTGATACCGGCGGTTACAGTTCTTCTTATCTGTTTATTTCCAGTATAATTTCATAACGCTGTTATGTGTGATTTCTTTCCTTTTTTGATGTCTGTCTCATCTCCGGGCCAGAGGGCTTCCCTCTGGTCTGCTTCAATCCCCTCTCAGGATGTGCCATTGGACCTCTTCTTGCGTGGAGGCATCAGTGCCGTTCCTGTTGCTCTGGTTCCTACGAATGGTGGAGTTATTCGCATGAAGAACCCCAAGGCCATCCAGTCTGAGCTTCGCAAGGTGACCCCACATTATCTGCAGACAACTGAGGTCCGACAGTTCGGACGTGGCGGCATTCTCTGCTGCTCCCCAGACCAGGCCTGTCTTCAGGACCTTCTAAAGTGCTCGTCTTTTGCTTCACAACCGGTGAGCTGTTTCATTCCACCCCACCTTGCTTGCTGCAAAGGCCTAATCCGTGGAGTCGACGCCAGCCTTAGCCCGGCGGAAATCTTGGATGTTTTTTCAGAGGCAGGTGTAGTTTCCGTTTATCGGTGTAACAGGCAAGTGAACAATGTTAGGATTCCAACCGAGTCAGTTATCGCCACATTTGCAGGGACATCGCGTCCATCAGAAATCAAAGCATGGCCATTAATCTACAGAGTTGAACCCCTTGCTCCTCGACCTCTCCAATGTGGTAAATGCTGGCGCTATGGTCATAGTGCGAACGGTTGTCGATCAAATGTACGATGTCGTAAATGTGGAGCTGAACACAGTGCTGATGATTGTACCTCAACTGATGAATCCTGCTGCTTATGCCAAGCCACTCGCACAGCTGATCACTCCGATTGTCTTGCGAAGGCTAAAGAAATGCAGGCCCTTGACATCATTGAGAGAAGGCGATGCTCGCGCAGAGAAGCTCTTGCTGAGGTTCAAAGTAGAACACAAGGATATGCAGGCGTTACAGCCCGTCAGTCTTTCAATATGGATGCATCACTTACTCAGTCAATTTCTTCTATTGTAGAGAAAGTAGTGGAAAAGTCCCTAGAAAAGCTTCTGGTGAACATATCAGAGACATTGGCTCAAGTGATTTCGGCGCAGTTATCTGGCATTTCGGAGCAATTATCCAAGAGCGTTCAGAATTCTTTGGTACTAAATAAGTCTTCACTTGGGTCTCTGTCAGGTACTTCTAGTATTAATGTCAAGCAAGCTTCTAACTCACGAATGTCTGATCAAGAATGTCTGTCCGACTCCGGCTCTCAGAGCCCGAGTGCTGAAACGCACCATATCTCCAACTCACAAGAAGCACAGTTCTTCTCCTAAATCCAAGAAAAGTGTGAAGGAGTCTTTGTCCAGAAATTATTTTTTAAAGATAGTATTTTGGATCAAGCAGTTGCGACTGCTTGTCTGTCATCACAATAGGGTGTCTTCGAGTCCTTCAGTGGAATTGCCGTTCTATACTTTCTGCTGTCACCGATTTATTATACCTTATTTCTTAGAATTCTCCGGACGTTATTTTATTACAAGAAACTTGGTTGTCTTCAGGTCAAACGTTTCATCTACCAAATTATAAATGTTTTCGGCTAGACAGGAATTCACGAGGTGGAGGAATAGCGTTCTTCATCGCATCAAAATTTTGTCATAGAGCGAAAGCTGTTTTCCAGACAATGTCAAGTGATCACGAAGTTTTAGTATTAGAAATTGAAACTCCAGGATCGGGTCCAATCACTCTTGTGAACAGCTACTTTCCGATTGGTGTAAAAGATGAACGTATTCTTGACTCCGCTCAGAGTCTCTGTAGACCGAATACGTTATCAGCGGGGGACTTTAATTCGCACCACGTATCTTGGGGGTATCGCACAGACGCATCAGGAAAAATTTTGTGGAACTGGATCTGTAAAAACAACTATACATGTCTCAATTCCAAAGTTCCTACTTTTGTAAGAGGCACTTCAAGGTCTGTTTTAGACTTATCATTCGCTAGCTCAACCCTTCTTATCTCTTCTTGGTCTTTAGCGAATACTGCAACTAATAGTGATCACTGCCCAATAGTGATTGATATTAATTACTCCTTGGTCCCATTGGATATTCCAACTCACAGTTTTGTTAACTATTCCAAATTTAAAACTTGCTTACAGTCAGCTTTGTCCTCTCTGACTAATTCCGATAGTGCTATTAAAGCTATGAGTCTGTGTTCGGTTTTAAAATGCTCTATGAAGAAATCGCAGTTTACGGTAACCTCAGCAAAAGAAAAACCTGTGAGTGGTTGGTGGGATTGAGAGTGTGAACGAGAGTACAGGCGTAGAAAGGCCGCATGGAAAAAACTTCTCCACAACCAGTGCCCTACTAATTGGAGTAACTATAAATTCGCCAAAGCGATGTTTAAGAGAACTGTTTCCATGGTGAAAGCTAAGTATGATGTAAACCGTTATGCTTTTCTCTCAAAGAGTAGGAACAAGAAAGCTCTTTTTCGATTTCTTATGTCGCGCAAAATTATCCCTTCGCCCATAAACATTGAATCCGTTGTTCTCTCTCCATCAGAATTGGCTGACTTATTAGATGGCATCGCACTAGGCTTACAAAAGCGCTTCACCTCTCAACTGCAATCCGTTTTCCCCAAACCTTCTTGTGTGAATGATTTCGAGCGAGTAACTATAGAAGAACTTGCAAGTGTTGTTCACACTCTTCCCAATTCAGCTCCAGGGCCAGATGGCATTTCAACAGGTATGTTAAAATTGCTATTTGAGGTGTCTTCTCAGGACCTTCTCATTCTTGTCAATTACTCACTCGAGAATGGCTGGGTTCCTCCAGATTGGAGAACTGCAAAAATAATTCCATTGCTCAAAAAACAAGGAGGAGGTGTACATATTGATAATATAAGACCTATCGCACTAACTTCGCATGTTATTAAATTAATTGAAAGAGTATTGTACAATAGGATAAACAAAGTTATAGCAGCTAACTCAATTCTGAGCCCATGTCAGATAGGCTTTAGACTAGGATATTCTATATGGTTTGCACATGTAGATTTAGAGGGACGGATTAAGCTTGCTCGGCACAGGCGGCAATATTCAGCATTGGTAACATTAGATTTGGCTAAGGCATACGACAGTGTAGAGCATGCTACCTTGCTCAACTGTCTAAAATACTTGAACTTCCCGCAATATATTATTAATTGGCTGTATGAGTTTTTAAAGGATAGAAAATTTTACTGTTCCCAGCGTGGCTTATCTTCCCCAAAATATAGCCAGTCCAGAGGAGTCCCTCAAGGTTCCGTTCTTTCTCCTGTTTTATTTAATGTTCTATTAAGTTCAGTTCCTATGAAGACTAACGTTCATCTGTATGTATATGCAGATGACATCGCGTTTTTCTCTTCTGCGTGTGATATTCAGTCATTACATGCTACACTACAGTCATATTTAGGAACTTTAGAGTTATGGTTTGATCAGATACGAATGACACTAAACGTCAGTAAATGTTCCGTTATTGTTTTTCCTTTGAATGCTCCAATTAGCATTTCACTACAGTACCGTCAAGAAATAATTCCCCAAAAAGTGTGCGTTAAGTATTTGGGGGTGTTTTATGACGAAAAACTAACTTGGCTACATCACATTGAGCATATTAAATCGAAGGCAACTCGCAATATTGGAATGCTTCGTAAACTTGGTCGTCACCCCACTGGGTTACGCAGGGACAATCTCCTTATGATTTACCGTATGTATGTTCGCCCGATTCTAGAATTTGGTTGCGTGTTATTCTCTGCGGGGGCAGCATACAAAATTAATCCTCTGGTTCTTTTAGAGCGCGAGGCTCTTCGTAGTTGTCTAGGGGTTCCGAAATTTACAGCGAACAGTGTTCTATATCAAGAAGCCCGAGTACCTACTCTGACTTGCAGATTCCGCATTCTTACAGTCAAAACGTATTTAAAAATTTACGCATCTTCTCTAAGACGTTTACAGTTTGTTTTCATTTCTGAATCGAGGTCATTTTTTAATGAGCAATGGTCTCGGATATATAAGCCGCAAGTTTTGTTTGTGCAGGAGCAGCTAGATCCTTTAAAGGTGAATATACGCAACATTGTTTCAAATTATTTCTCATTGGCTAAGACAAAAATTGAATTCGATGATATATTCCCATCCAATTCTAAATTTCTTCCCTCTAGATATCTGAGAGGCTTGCTAGAAGACCATTTAGGCCAGTTGGAAATTTTTAACGTAATTGCTACTGATGCATCCATGCGTGAAGAGAAAGCGGGAGTAGGTATTTTCTCAGAGGCTTTATCTTGGTCATTCTCACTGCGACTGCCAGATTATACTCCAATATTTGAAGCAGAGCTCTTAGCAATTCTTTTAGCCCTACGCAAGCTTTCAGCAAATGAGTCGTCAGCTGTAGTAGTCACTGATTCGAAATCTGTATGTAGTGCTCTCACTTCAGCTTCTTCCGAGTCCTCCTCCTTAAATTTGTTCATGTCATTAATTCCTAAAAACTTAAGCACAGTTCGGTTGGTATGGGTGCCAGGTCACCGTGGCATATCTTTAAACGAGATGGCGGATGTTCTCGCGCTGTGGTCCCTAGATTGTCCTGCAATGTACATTGTACCAGATACAGACTTTATTACTGCATCTAGATTCCGAAAATACGCATTACAACAGGATTCCATGAAAGCAAGATTACCACAGCAAGAATATGGTCACCTTTCATTTCCTTGGAACAATAAATGGTGTCCCTCTCGTAAATTGGAGGTGGCCCTTACTAAACTTCGATGCCGTATTCCTCCTCTAAATTTTTATTTACACAGGGCTGGTCTGGTTCCGTCCCTGTGATGAGTGAAGTGCGCGTTCAAATTGTGCGCCTTTGAAACGTGCGCATCATAAAAAGAAAGACGACAAGGAGTGCGCGCGCGGAGATCAGAACAGTGCTGAATGAAAGACAACGACGACGAATACCTTGGGGCGGGGCGCGAGGCCAAGGGTTCGACGACAAGTGCCCAATAAGAAACACACACGGGGAGTCATCT